>NW_007377761.1:0-231770 GCF_000475195.1 Diaphorina citri
AAAATTGAATTTTTGCCATGTTCGCAGCTCAGATTTCTTCTAGAATAAAAGAGGAAAAATGGAAATGATAACCAGGGAGAAATATTTTAAGTCTTCATTTATTTTTAAAACCAAAGAGATATCCATTGAGAAAGCATGGAAAATTTGCATTTCTATTGTGTTATTTATGTTTAAAGATTATTATTTATATTTTAGGAGAGAAAAAATCTTCGAGGCTGATAAAAATATTACATTTTTTCTAATCATATAAAGCACAAAAGACTGTGTTTTTCTGCCTACAATATTATAATTACGAAACATTTATTATGTTTTCTTTTTTTTTTTTACTTACTTTATTTAATTCTCTCTGGGTGTAAGGAAAAGTTTGAAGAAACATTTGAAAATTTGATTATCTAGTTGTAGTCTTAGGAGGTTAAAATCTGAAATCTGTATAATAGGTATAATGTTGATATTTTGTTTTCCTTTTTTTGGCGCAGATCAAAAGACTACCACGAGAAATTCACAAATACGAAGTAAATAATGAGTTTGTCCTTAGACATTTTATTTAAGGGAAATTTTCGAGAAAGTTTTGTGACATCCAACTTTCAGTTGAAATCTTCCCTCCACGAAAAGTTTCTATAAATCATTTGAAAAGGTCTTCTTTTCTTTGAAAAGTAATAGACGTTTCTGTGAAAAGTAATCAATTCGCAAGGACCAGATGTAGGTATACATCTCCAAATTTAAGCTTTAAGTTGCACCGTAAAATTTTACCTACCGCAGACCACAGATTCTCCGACAAAAAGTAGAATATTTGACTTTGTTTTCGTTGGAAATACGGGTATGAAGAATGATAACCACAGAAGACTGATTTTCTCTGATAAGTGATAAGATCGTTCAATCAATCACATCCAAATAGTAAATGGGAGGACCTTTTCTTTGAAAAGTAATGGACGTTTTTGTGAAAAGTAATCAATTCGCAAGGACCAGATGTAGGTATACATCTCCAAATTTAAGCTTCAAGTTGCACCGTAACATTTTACCTACCGCAGACCACAGATTCTCCGACAAAAAGTAGAATATTTGACATTGTTTTCGTTGGAAATACGAGTATGAAGATTTGAAGAATGATAACCACAGAAGACTGATTTTCTCTGATAAGTGATAAGATCGTTCAATCAATCACATCCAAATAGTAAATGGGAGGACACATTTCGTAACATACCTAAACGATGAAATTTGAATTGAAAAATGAGGAAACTTAGAAACTTCGTCTGATATATTTGAGAAAACGATATTGTGGAAAGAAGAAATCAAGAGATGAGTCAAACCAAAAAGACAAATGAAAAGCTCACATTTAATGTGAAAGAGATTAATGATGGGAAATCTTCAGAATGTGGGAGCAGCTTTAATTGAGTGAGAAATATTTGTCTTTGCAAGTTCTTTTATGGGAGGACACATTTCGTAACATACCTAAACGATGAAATTTGAATTGAAAAATGAGGAAACTTAGAAACTTCGTCTGATATATTTGAGAAAACGATATTGTGGAAAGAAGAAATCAAGAGATGAGTCAAACCAAAAAGACAAATGAAAAGCTCAAATGTGAAAGAGATTAATGATGGGAAATCTTCAGAATGTGGGAGCAGCTTTAATTGAGTGAGAAATATTTGTCTTTGCAAGTTCTTTTGATACAATTACAGAGTTGAAAGATAAACATCTTGGTACGTCGGAAACAATGTTCAGTTTGGGGCGTTCATTAATCTAATTTCCCCAAGCGACATCTACACTTTGTCACAGAGTGTCAAAGTCCAGAAGTAAATCGTTATTGAACTATCGAACTTTGAGTTTTTGGATTTTCTTTTACATTCTTTATACGTATGATTAGTATGATTATTTATTAGCTGATTAGTGTTATTTGTGTTCATTTAGGTACCTACTGTTGGATTCTTGTCATTCAGTACCTATACATCAAACTTGAGGGCATTGACAATGCAATAACAACTTATAGGCTTTATTTTGTGTACAATTACAATGTATATTACACATTTATCTTTCCTTTTTTATTTCAATTTTTTTATTCAATGGTACAATAACAACTTATAGGCTTTATTTTGTGTACAATTACAATGTATATTACACATTTATCTTTCCTTTTTTATTTCAATTTTTTTATTCTTGTCTTTTAAGTACTAAATAAAAAAATCTCTGGAGAATCATAAAAAGGTTCATTTTTATATCGTAGGCTACGCGATCACTTTATTAGAATGCATACAGAGGAAAATGTTATACGGACAATTTTATTGATCATTAAAAATAGTAAAAAAAAAAGTGTATTGGAAACTTCAAATTATGTAATGGAACATAAAAGTTTCAAGATCATAGTGTTGAAAATGTAATAGAAGCCACTGTCCTAAGCATGAGTATGGTATTAAAAAGCACTATGCCAACCTACTGATAGTCCTATGGTAATGACAAGGCAATAAAAATAATAATATCATTTGGACATTTTTTTTCTCCTACATATCACCGAAATGTCAAACTATTCATCGGAAAATTTATGTTTTTCGCATTAAAAAAAAGAGAGATTTTTTTGGTAAAATAATCCACATCTATGCAATCGTAAAAAACAGAGAAAATCACAGTCTTGACCAGCTTTGATTGAGTCGGCTGGCATATTATTTTATCACTTCTAGAAATAAATTCGTCAGATTCGAGATGAAAATGCTTGTAAAGTTGTCCATAGAATGCATGTACCTTGTTGTATCATTCCACATTCCACAAATTAACTACAAACTTCTGATAGGTTTATGAACCTCTAATTTTGATTAGATTTTTTCTGTCTATCTTTTGACACATCCACTAAAAAATTTAATTATCTCTCCACCTCTCTCTCTCTCTCTCTCTCTCTCTCTCTCTCTCTCTCTCTCTCTCTCTCTCTCTCTCTCTCTCTCTCTCTCTTGCTCTTCTCCTTCTCCTTTATTATCGGTTATACCTCTACCTCTTTCCTTGTTCTTTCTTCTTTTCATAGTTCATCTAACTTCCCTGAGGTCATATTCAAAGACTTGCTTGTATTTCTCCCATGACAAGTGCCACCCACTCCCCAATTTCTCATGTGTTAAGAAAATGAAAAATGATTTGCATACAATATTTTCTACTTACGCTATTCGCAATTTCTTTTCTTCTCATTATTTGCTCCTTTTTTGTCTCCAGGTTATGTTGTAAAAATTAAGTGTGCTACCAAACGAGTTTTCACCCTTTTTCTTTTCTTCGGATTATTACACACATATCTAACACACACAATGTGTTTAATAACATGAACAATATGAAGATGTTATGAATAATTTTAAGTCGACTTTTGTTAGCCAAACATTTACTTTTTGAGATCTGGGAAATTGTGGAGTTGTGGAATAAAATGAAAATACTTTAGTTTTGAGTTTTGAGCTATAAGCTGCAATATCAAGACCGTTGTTCCATTAGATTACCCTCTACTAAATGCCATTTTCCCTGGTTCAAGTTTTGTTGGTTTATAAACCAATTTTGTTTTGAACGTACTTTTCCCGTTAGTTTTTCAACATAGTTACAACACTGTAAACCAAGGTTGTGTTATTTGGTAGGTCCGTAGGTATATTAGTGGCAAGGAAGTGGTCAAAATATTGTATCGGACGATTGACTCAGAATTGTATTTAAATTACAAATTTTGACCAGGGAGCTTCCAGAAAAGGATAGCACTTTGAGACAATCAAATCCCACATATTTTTCCCCTTTCTTTTTTGTATTTTTTTATGCGCTTATGATTTAGAAGAAAAAGAAATCACTTGGCCAAAAAATCATTAAGTTGGACATTTGTCACGTTGAAAATGACTGGGATGTGTTGCAAGATTCTCATAGTAAGCGATTGGCAATGACACAGTGTCAGGAAGAAGACCAGGATTTTCTGATGATCTTGTCTTCTACCTTCTTGTCTGAATGAGCCTTTCATTGTTCTCGGACCTGTTCTGAGATCATCTTTTTAGCAAACTGTTTTTAATTTTTCCCTCCTGATCTTCAACTGATAAAATAAACCAAAAGTTTGTATCATTGGTGATATGATTTTCAAATATTTATCCTCTAAAGTCTACCCTTTCTTATATGCTGATGTGAAAGGGTCTATTATTCTTCGTAAATCTTTCATAATTTATGAGCCTGTTGATTTCAATTAAGTTCTTTTCTGTGTATGGATTAGTAAGATTGATGGATCAAATCTCTTCTGAGGTCAAAGTTGTCAGATCTTATAGTGTCCTCTGTAGGTGATTTTTCACAGCCTGCTTTATATTTGTTCTTTTCTCCTTGTGTCTTTGTGTTAAATAAATTAATCTCAAAATTATACTGCCAAGTAGCCAAGTGATAGTGATGGATCTAGGTAAGTTACAACATCTCGAGTTACGAGATTTTTCCAGAACTACGTTCTTAGACAATTCAGGAATCCATGACTTGTACAAGTCAGGACAATTCACAATAAAATTGAGTAGCGATCGTTGGTGGTATTATAAGAGTAAAAAGAAACACTATAACGTAGAGTTGATAGAATTAGAGTTTCACTGTTTCATAGATTACAAAACTTTCATTTAACAAAACCCACCCACCTGTGATAAAACCTACGAGTACTGTATGGTAGCCAAGTGATAGTGATGGATCTAGGTAAGTTACAACATCTCGACTTACGAGATTTTTCCAGAACTACGTTCTTAGACAATTCAGGAATCCATGAGTTGTACAAGTCAGGACAATTCACAATAAAATTGAGTAGCGATCAATGGGGGTATTATAAGAGTAAAAAGAAACACTATAGAGTTGATAGAATTAGAGTTTCACTGTTTCATAGATTACAAAACTTTCATTTAACAAAACCCACCCACCTGTGATAAAACCTACGATGTTATCTCTACAATTTACATAATAGATCATCTTGTTTATCCCCAAAATCAAGAACTGTGGTTATGAATTATCACATGAAAGCATATTTTCTAGTGGTTGAATTCAATTCACAAATTTTATTTCATGATTATTTCTTTCATTAGAAGGTCGTATTGGTTCAATGAGTTTCTTAAAAAAAAAAAAAAAAAAAAAAAAAAAAAAAAAAAAAAAAAAAAAAAAAAAAAAAAAATCAAATTAATCATCTTTATATTTATTTATCTGTTACAATGTATTCAAATTTAGGTTTTGCAAGAAGAACTGCAGCACAAAACTTTCTCAACAAAGTTACGTATAGGTACCTATTTAACTTTGGCCTTTTGTAGAAAACCTTTGTAAATACTTCGTTTAATTTTTTCGTTCTAGGTTCATTTCTTTTTTCCATGACAGCTACATAACAGTTCTGTGAGAGGACCAAAAAATTGAATTTTTGCCATGTTCGCAGCTCAGATTTCTTCTAGAATAAAAGAGGAAAAATGGAAATGATAACCAGGGAAAAATATTTTAAGTCTTCATTTATTTTTAAAACCAAAGAGATATCTATCGAGAAAGCATGGAAAATTTGCATTTCTATTGTGTTATTTATGTTTAAAGATTATTATTTATATTTTAGGAGAAAAAAAATCTTCGAGGCTGATAAAAATATTACATTTTTTTCTAATCATATAAAGCACAAAAGACTGTGTTTTTCTGCCTACAATATTATAATTACGAAACATTTATTATGTTTTCTTTTTTTTTTTACTTACTTTATTTAATTCTCTCTGGGTGTAAGGAAAAGTTTGAAGAAACATTTGAAAATTTGATTATCTAGTTGTAGTCTTAGGAGGTTAAAATCTGAAATCTGTATAATATAATGTTGATATTTTGTTTTCCTTTTTTTGGCGCAGATCAAAAGACTACCACAAGAAATTCACAAATACGAAGTAAATAATGAGTTTGTCCTATAAAATTAGACAGCTTAGACATTTTATTTAACGGAAATTTTCGAGAAAGTTTTGTGACATCCAACTTTCAGTTGAAATCTTCCCTCCACGAAAAGTTTCTATAAATCATTTGAAAAGGTCCTGCTATCTTTTGTTTAAATCTGAAGTGAGAATAAGAGGCTGATGCGGCTCCTCATTTGAGCCACCACAGATTTTTTCAAAGAAATTATGAATTATTTGTCTTATTCATTTGGCAGAAAGTTATGCTTTTTTTGTGAGATCTTAAGAAATATTTCATTTTCATCTTGAAAAATTTGAGCTCTCCAGAAGGTTTACATAGTTTACAACCATTTTTTACTTTCAAGATTTAGAACAGGAATCTGTATCAGGTGTAGGGCACCATACAAAACTTTCTATTTCTATCTATGTATAATAGAAAGTCTTTCATTTACCTACCTATCCATGATATGGTAATTACGGCTATTATACTAAATATAACTGTGGTCGATAGAACAAAGCATAGTCAAATCTCTCCTGAGAGCTTTCTGTAGTAACGACACAATATCGAGAATAATAATCATCATGATTATCAGCAATGTTCAGAAACGTGCATATCCAGAAACGTTAAAAGAGATAGCCTCCGTCGTAGGCCGAAGTTAATTTCACAAATCCCACAACCACATCCATTAACAATATGTTTCTCCCGAAACTATTTTAGCATTTTGACAATAGGTAAGTACAATAATTTCCGAGCCCACTTGAAAGATACAATTATACGCTTCAGAAGAGAAATATATAGGAAGTTGACAGTGGAGTATTGATATTGACTGTGACAGGGAAATAGTCAAGTCAAGAGATAGAAAGGGGGGACCTGCGAAATTATATTTACATGCCACACATGGGTATGCTTACAGGGTTAGGGCGGGAACACAAAACGTTACAAAATACGATTGAAACTCATCGGAATACATATGAGAAATTGAAAGAGAGAGGGAATGTGCCAAAAATACCAAATTTTCTAATCAAGTAATAATTAAAGAAGACTTAGAGTAGCCATTAATTTATTACTTATTTTAGACTTTAGAGGATGTGCCAAAGTACTAAATGTATGGTGTGTCATTGTATAAGGCCGGAGAATTTTATTTTTGTGTGAATTGACAAGTTCGACTTTTTTGCCTTAGCAGGGAGTCACAAATCTTCAATTGCTCCTAGAAATCATAGGATCGGTTTGAGGGATTACACTTATCTTCTCTTAACGGAAATGTAAATAACCCAACTCATATGGTTATCTAAAATATACCTACAGAGTGTTGCGAAAATCTATAGTGTGAAAATGAATATGATGTAGGTGCATTTGCCTATTTATCGCAAATTCAGTAAACTTATTTCTCGTGATATCATATGGAGGAAAATTTAACAGATTTAAGAGTGTATTTGTAATGTAGGTGCCAACCTTAACAACCTACGTCAATTTTTCAAAACTACTTCAATTCTTCATGGCCCACTGTTATCTTCGATAGCTTCTTTGATGGTATGAGTAGTAGAGATTGAAGGAATATCCTATTGTACGGTCTTCAAAATCCTATTTTGGTAAATGTTCCACTTTTAGAATTTTGTTACAACCTGTGTATTCGATTCGTGTTTCATTCGCGATTCCCTGGAGTGTAACATAATATACCTATTTTCATTTTAATATCAATTGTCAATAAGTTTTTTGTGTGTGAATAGAAATAATTGAACTCCCACTCATCTCGAAGCGCGGATATTGAAACTAGGAGAACACTTCAGTCTACATTACCAATCAGAAAAATGAATGTATGTGATTTTGATTGTGCTCTTACTATGAGTGAGTGATATTGGGTAGCTGCACAGTGCTCGCTCTTACTTTTATTCGTAAAAGTTTTCCTTTTGTACCGAATAGTATAGAATATCCAATCTCTGGATGTACCTTGTACTTCTCTAGAACGAGTACTTGTATTTATAACTCACCAAAAAATGATAGGCTACTCTGTATTGAAATCATGATTGTGGAATACCTAATCCATCTGTAGAAATTGAATCCCTGCCTTCAGACTACGAGTGTGCTGGTGAAGTACCGACAGAACTACATGTTCCACAAATGATAAATTTAGTTCCTCCTTCTGGTATGGGAACATTATTCTCTCTGTTACCAGTGGTGCTGAGATACAGACGAAAATTGCGGACATAGGTAAATATCTAAAAAGGTTTCTCACTGGGAGAGCAAAGCAGCTATCTTTGTACTCCTGCATGTTGAATATTTAAAAAATGATAGGCTACTCTGTATTGAAATCATGATTGTGGAATACTTAATCCATCTGTAGAAATTGAATCCCTGCCTTCAGACTACGAGTATGATGGTGAAGTACCGACAGATAAATTTAGTTCCTCCTTCTTGTATGGGAACATTATTCTCTCTGTTACCAGTGGTGCTGAGATACAGATGAAAATTGCGGACATAGGTAAATATCTAAAAAGGTTTCTCACTGGGAGAGCAAAGCAGCTATCTTTGTACTCCTGCATGTTGAATATTTCGTTGACTTTGACAGTATTGCATATGTTTTCACCCACGACTCTTGAGATTTTCACATGTCTTGACTCGGCGACTGTTGAACATAAGTGCTCGCTTGGGGGGGCTTCAATGTTAAATAAATAGTTTTGATAGCGCGAATTGTGCTGTCGCTGCTTGACATTTTGATTTCCTGATTGTGATAAAAAATGTAAACTTGTGTAGCACAAACGTGTGTGTTCAAAGTGCTTTTTACATTGAATATTTTCCTTAAATTTCAAATACTTTACTTTCCGTGTCCTTGAGATAGATGGGCATGAAAATTCTCCAGATGATAAAAACAGAAGTGACCTTATTTAAAAAAGAAAAGAAAAAAAAAAGTTTCATAGTATTTTTTCGCTACACACTTTACATTCCGTCTCCGTGAAATAGTCTTGGTCTCATTGTGTTGGAAGAATGAGGGTTTAAAATTTAAAATCCCTTGGACACCCAGAAACAATATCTGGACTCCTTTATGCTCGCAAGTAGCAAGTACAGAAAAGAGCGCGATTACTATCATTGCGTCAAGTAAGAAAGTGTTAAAAAGGCTTCACCTAAGTGCAAAACCGGTAATCGAAGAGTTTTGTTTTCACACTGCGGGAGATTCAGTAGTTTGTTTTTACCTCCTTTATGCAATTTGTTCAAAGATAATGTGTGTGCTATTTCAATCATATTTCCATCAAAACAATTTCATAACTATCACCACAAGCAGCTTTTTTATTTCCTCGATCTTTTTAAAGAACGGTAAACAGGATAACCTATACAGGTTTAACTGGGAACAGTCGGTAGATTTGGGTACAGGTACAGAAGGTAGTTTTATTTCAATCAAGAGTATAGATGCTCAGATTGTTCAGTGTTCCCAAGCTGACCTTACTAGGAATCGATTCCGAAATGCCTGCTTTCTAAGCCAGAATTACTGGTTACTCAATACTTACTAAGCCATTGATTAGTCGGTAGATTTGGGTACAGGTACAGAAGGTAGTTTTATTTCAATCAAGAGTATAGATGCTCAGATTGTTCAGTGCTTCCAAGCTGACCTTACTAGGAATCGATTCCGAAATGCCTGCTTTCTAAGCCAGAATTACTGGTTACTCAATACTTACTAAGCCATTGATAAGATTTTTAATATTATTGCACGAATGTGGAGATTTCATTTTAGGTAAATCAGTCCTCTGGCCATATTTTCAGCACAAACCAAGCAGGAGTATATCTGACTGTAGCATAGAGAGAGCATTAGGAGTGCCTTCTGTTCTAACTGATTCATTGCTCGGTGCAAGTTATGCAACATGATTCTTATTGATGCAGGTCAAAAGGTCAACGACCTCTGTAGGATAGTCAAACAATTAATGTACTCAATACCCCTTCTTTTATGCTCACTTCTCTCCTCAAAGGCAGCTTTTTACCCCAAGGAGAACTGAAAACCTTTCATCGGAATACAATAAAGTATTCTAGATGCATTTCTTGTATGTTTGTTTTTATCGTAGGATAGTCAAACAATTAATGTACTCAATACCCCTTCTTTTATGCTCACTTCTCTCCTCAAATGCAGCTTTTTACCCCAAGGAGAACTGAAAACCTTTCATCGGAATACAATAAAGTATTCTAGATGCATTTCTTGTATGTTTGTTTTTATAAAAGAGAAGAAAAAACAATAATGCATTTTTTACATTGCATTTTTCTCCTATTTGAATCTGCAATAGATATGCATATTAACCGTTTGAAAGCCACTGTGTTTAATTTAGTGTGATGTTTTCAATAAAATGCTGATTTCTATATGAAATGTGGGCACTTGCTTTGATCATTATTTTCTAACAGGCAATTATCCGTCAAGTCAGGTAACACTTGTAAAAGTGATGGAAATGGATTTAGGATTATTTATTTCCAAAAGCACCGAGTCATATTACAGAAGGGTTACGGGTAATCTGGCACATCCACTATTGACTATAGGTACAAAAATAGGTAAGACTTCTAGATTAAATTATTTCTTCAAAACGACTGTTTTGGTCTTTATTTTTGAAGACCTATTTCATTAGACACAATGTACATTTACTGTTCATCTTTTATTCTCATATTACAGAAGGGTTACGGGTAATGTGGCACATCCACTATTGACTATAGGTACAAAAATAGGTAAGACTCTAGATTAGATTATTTCTTCAAAACGACTGTTTTGGTCTTTATTTTTGAAGACCTATTTCATTAGACACAATGTACATTTACTGTTCATCTTTTATTCATAATAAATAAATTTTATATTACCTACATATTTTGCCCAGTGGAAATCTTGGACTGGAAAGTATCAAGTTTTAATTAATACGCGGCCGCTACTTGATAATGAATAGAATTCAATATTTTGCCCAGTGGAAATCTTGGACTGGAAAGTATCAAGTTTTAATTAATACGCGGCCGCTACTTGATAATGAATAGAATTCAATAGAAGAATACCATACCCTCTTCACACCCATCTAGCTCCACTCCTTTGATTACTTTTTCTATCTGTAAATCCCTTTTATATCTCTTCTTTCTCTCCCATTCGATTTCCTCCTCATGGCCAGCAAGCTAATTCGTTCTGACTGGTGTAGTTGTATATTCGTTCTGGCACTTTTGGCTGGTGTGGTTGTATATTATTGTGACCATCGCAGTCTTAAGCACTCCTTTAGACACTTTTTCTTGGACATTTGTTCACTTTGTTCTAACTGGACATTTTATTGGTTAAATTGTTTCGTGATCTTTAGGTTTCGCTTTGGAATCCCATCCAGTTCTCTGTATCTCTGAAGAGGGAGGAATATTGTGATCCCATTGTACATTTCCGATGTAACAGTAATTCAAACTCCACACTCCCCCAGTTCTCTCGCGGAAATGTAACTGTTGACTACATTTTTCTCTTGTCGAACCCTGTATATCAATCACTCCCCCTTTGGTGATGCAAGTTGGACTGATAGCCGTCCGGAGGTCTAGTTTGAAATATACCCTCAGTGATTGAACACAGGCGAGAAATATCTAATGCCTTCGCAATGGTATGCATAAATTTAAATTTTCAATTGATTTTTTTTTGTCTCCTAATGGACTTGTTTTTCATTTGTATGTAATTTTTCCAATTTTACTACTGGGTATCATATAAAACTTTCTTAAGCCTCGATTGATACTTGATTTTTTTTTTCTTTTTCACAAAAAAAAACTTTATTTCAGAAAACGTTTTTTTGAATTTTTCTTCTCCATTTGTCTACCTTTGGTGAAAACTCCAAGTCTTATTCCCTAAACAACAAATACCACTTTCATCACCCATGTTCCAAACTGAACAAGTACAGGCACCCTGTAGTGACACATTTTAAACTTTTACTCAACTGAAAATAAAAATCCTTAATAACGAAATTTGCATATTTCAAATAACTTTTGCAAAACAATATTTCACACACAGCAAGCTGAATTCCAGCTAGGTGCGATTACTACTTCTCATTTACACATTTATTTCATTTCATTTAACACCCGAATATTTTTACAATATTGTCTGCTGAAGGCCTGAACATTTTTATGATTTTTAATCTTCTTTATGAGGTATGCCTAATTTGCTCTTGACTGACTTATGAGAGTTGCAAATAATATCACCTCATTTCTTGCAATGAATGATAATATATTGTGTATTTCATTGAAGAGAAAGATTTTTATTTTAAGTGAGGGAATCTCTCCCTCTTATTTAAATTTATTTTCGTACCTACCAAGTGGAGACTTGGGTGGTGCGGTAGCTAATAGGTGATAACATATTGGCGGCAAGAGACCATAATTCCTTTTTTATGTTTAAACATTTAAAAATTAATTCCTATCTACATAATATTATTTTTTTATCTCCTGATCTCGTATTGAAGTGTATAGGTACATGTAACATGGTGCATACATCAGTTTCAAATATAACCAACAAACTTTGTATATTAAATTCCTAGGTTTCCATTTCATAGCTCAAAGTATACAAAATCATCCTTTTCAAATGTCACTGAACTTGCACGTCTAAAATTTAATAAAATTCAACACCTCTGTGTTTCATATTTGCTAACATTTCGGTAGACTAGATTTTCTCAATCTGTTTGAATGTATTAATAGAACTTCCTGCGCCCTGGGGGACAAAAGACATTGGAAAATTTAATAAAATTCAACACCTCTGTGTTTCATGTTTGCTAACATTTCGGTAGACTAGATTTTCTCAATCTGTTTGAATGTATTAATAGAACTTCCTGCGCCCTGGGGGACAAAAGACATTGATAAATTTAATAAAAAACATATCTTTTTAACAGTATGGCGTCAAAACAAAAATAAATATGAAAAAAGAGGTTTATTATATGCAAAATACCTTTGTCGTGTGACATTTTCAATCTAAAAATGCATCAAAGCAAGAGGAAAATGTATGACATTTTGATTGTATTGTATGTTTACATGATATTCGTGAGCATTTAGGTATACCTACAGCTACATATTGTTAGGGTTGAATTATTGAATCCATCAAAATACACAATGTTGTTAGGCTGCAGAGAAAACATGCTCATATGCAGTGGGCGCCAGATTTCATGTATCACTCAGAAATACACATTATATTATTTTCTTTATCCCCCCTAAAAACATACTATGAATAACTTTAAAAGTCTTAGATCACCTCTTCAAGGAACATTGAGATCCCATTGGATCAATGAAAACCTCATAAAAAATAATACCTAATAATCAACTGTAAACGTATCTAATCACCACACAAAAGTCATCAACCACTTCAAAGTGTCCAATTAACGTCATTAGAAACGTTCAATCCTAATGATATTATAAGATTGACACAAGGTTGCAACTAATATTGCACTATTCTTTTTTCCAAAACGAACTTTTAATAACATTGATAATCAACTGTAAGCGTATCTAATCACCACACAAAAGTCATCAACCACTTCAAAGTGTCCAATTAACGTCATTAGAAACCTTCAATCCTAATGATATTATAAGATTGACACAAGGTTGCAACTAATATTGCACTATTCTTTTTTCCAAAACGAACTTTTAATAACATTGACTCCTGGAGTGATGACAATCTCGTATTTGTATTATGTTTGACAGAAAATTAACCTCACACTTTTTTGAAAATTGATGGGAAACCCTACGTACCTATCAGTGTTTGATTTGTTTGATATAACCCAACTCATATGGTTATCTAAAATATACCTACAGAGTGTTGCGAAAATCTATAGTGTGAAAATGAATATGATGTATATTCTGACCATCGCAGTCTTAAGCACTCCTTTAGACACTTTTTCTTGGACATTTGTTCACTTTGTTCTAACTGGACATTTTGTTGGTTAAATTGTTTCGTGATCTTTAGGTTTCGCTTTGGAATCCCATCCAGTTCTCTGCATCTCTGAAGAGGGAGGAATATTGTGATCCCATTGTACATTTCCGATGTAACAGTAATTCAAACTCCACACTCCCCCAGTTCTCTCGCCCTTTCTATTTTCCCCCGTTAGGACCAGCTGTGGAAGTCATTGCACTCTGGCAAAGAGTTTTCTTTCTCTCTCCTTCCAGCTTTCCATCAAAGTGTGTATTATGAGTTGGAAAATAGAGCGAGAATCTGAGTACAACAAAAGAAAAATTCCTTTAATCTCTTTGTTAAACACCCACAACCTTGATGGGGAAAACTACTTGGGAGGTGTGAACACTGGCCTGATTGTTAATATACGCGTTCAGTCAATACAGATAAGTACCTAGAAGATAAGAAGATTGTAATAAATGTGAAGCGAGAGGAGAGAGAAGTGAGAAGTCCTGTATTAGGAGTGTTCAAACTTAAATTAGGGGAAAAATCAGGGAAATTAGGATGGATGGGTATCAAGAAAGATCTAAAGTAGGCTGTAGGTAAGATGGGTTAGTCAATGGAAAAAATTGTCTACTAGAGGTACCTCGTACCTTCATTGAATCATTGTGCTTTGTTGGCTACACTGCTTTACTGTAATATTGACAGGAGATGAAATAGAAATTGATTTGATATTAACTTTTAAACCTAAAAATCTAAAGCACTCAAACATAAGCTATCAAATTCGTATTAGTCTAAATGAAAATACGCCGGTTTCTCGAAAGGTCACATTTCAATGGGTTTTAAATCCTTTTTTCCCATGAGAGAAACGCGATAAGAAAAATGATATGATTTCCTTTTTGTAAAAAGTAACAAATGAAAATTAAACATCATTATTACAAATCTGTGCCACAAACAATTAACAATTGTGAAAAAAGTTCAATTGTGTCATCAGGTAGCTTTCAGAATACTACCCCACTCTTTTATGTACCTTCCTACGAATCATATTCCTAAGTAGATAGGGCAAATATTATTCGAATAGGAATAGAACCTGATTTGAACCAGATGTTTTTTCACTTTTTCACAAGCCTTTGTATTACGTTTAAAGGACCCTATACTTAATCTAGAATTCAACAGATAAATCGATGTTTTATCATCCGTTAGAAGGGCTAGAAAATGAAAATCAAAAATCGACTTTTGACTTTAAAATTTTCAAAATTGTGTACTCTCTCTCACAGAAAAAAGTACATTTCCGGTCTCGTCCTGACATTACTAGATCGGTTTCCCGGTAATGACTCAAGAGGCAGCATGCACCCCTCATTAATAAGGTTTATTATTGTAGTCCGGACAATAATAACAACCCATTTATTGACAATGAATCCCTTGATGAGACTTTTTAAACCTTTAATGACACGAGGCAATATTTGAGAGGAGTTTGGGTGGTGTTTGTCTTTTTGATTCGGTAAAAATGAAGATTAATCAAGAGGCGAAAATATCCGAAACAATTTGAACACCCCTTCTGTCCGCACAAGCCTCAATGATGCAATTTCCTTGGCGTCTACATCGCTTCCCTTCACCCTTCCTTCCCTCCCCTCTAATAAGTCTTTTCGCTTTTTTCCTAAAACCGGAAACCTAATGGAGCTTCTAAGTTGTTCTAATTTATCCTCAAGAACTCTCATTAGTACCCCTCGAACTTGCTTCCTAAAACCGGAAACCTAATGGAGCTTCTAAGTTGTTCTAATTTATCCTCAAGAACTCTCATTAGTACCCCTCGAACTTGCTGAAAAGCTTTTCGAACTTAAATACCTTTATTTCTAAGCTCTCATTTTCTTACTCCGTATTTCTTCTGATTGCCTTGACTTTATCTTTTGACAAATATACAACATGTACTTTTTGCATTTAATCTAGAAAAACTTTCATGTTGTCTTGTTCGCTTGTTTTACAAGCCTATTTTGTAGTAGGAACATTTTTCCCCAGCCTAGATTTTGTACATGAACATGAGTAAGTGATCGAATATTTTTTTTGTATTTAAGACCTTCAAACGGATTACGGATTCAACTTGGATCACTGAAAAATGCTCTTGTATCTTAGTGGATCATCTCCACAAATAATGGTAAGTTGGTCCAATTATTTACTGAAACAAAATGTCAATTCATATTTTCAGTCGTAATTTTCACTTATCGAATATTTTTTTTTTTGTATTTAAGAGCTTCAAACGGATTACGGATTCAACTTGGATCACTGAAAAATGCTCTTGTATCTTGGTGGATCATCTCCACAAATAATGGTAAGTTGGTCCAATTATTTACTGAAACAAAATGTCAATTCATATTTTCAGTCGTAATTTTCACATCAAAAGTTTTTCACCTATTGTTTAGAATAAATACTTAATGGTAGTAAGCATTTGAATCACCGAAAATAACTTTGAGTTAGTTTCACATCAAAAGTTTTTCACCTATTGTTTAGAATAAATACTTAATGGTAGTAAGCATTTGAATCACCGAAAATAACTTTGAGTTAGTACTTTGAGCGTGCAAATTTTTCACGCTCCTCTGGTAGAATTTCCATCTTATTACCTACCTACTCCAATAATTTTTCTAATGAAGAAAATACCACGGTAAGGCATACTCATAAACTCGAGAGAAAACACAAGAGATAAGCTTGCCAGAGTGATTAGAGTGTAAAATACTTTGAGAAAACTGAAACGGTACATGATAATATGTTTCAAATGTACAAATTAGCCCGAGGCACATTACAGAAGTGTATAATGTTGATGAGTTTACATCAAGAATATGTTTCATATCAGTTGTTTTCATATCAAGAAATGTCGGATGTTTCTTAAAAATGAGAAGTTTAGAGGCAGAATCCTTGATGAGAAAATATTAATTACCCAACATTTACCAAGTCTTCAGAGAATGAGTAGGTTTGCAGAATGTCAAAAGTTGTTATGAAATAGACTCCCGTGTTTACGTTATATTCCCTTCTGGAATACGTATAGTATGGGTAACACTTTTTAGCACGAAATTGTTGCTTTTCTCTTAACTACTAATTCGGATGTGTTGTTTATAAAAAGAAAAAGAGAAGGGAGAGAGAAAGAAAAACATGGACTATGTAAGCACTGCATGGTTGACTACTCGTATAGATTCAAGGGGTTATATTTTAAAAGAGAAGGGAGAGAGAAAGAAAAACATGGACTATGTAAGCACTGCATGGTTGACTACTCGTATAGATTCAAGGGGTTATATTTTTGCCTATCAATAACTAAGTGGTTTGACTCTGTATAAGTTGTCTGAATAACTACGTAAGAAATATCTATCTAGCTTTATCCGGAGGTAGGTACGTCAGTTATTATTTAAGATTTACTCACTATGTCCTTAAAGAGGTAACGTTAAATTGCCTTAATTTAGATATTAAATTTTTCTGGAGGCGTTACAAGTACTAAAATAAATCTTGATATTTTTCCTGATATCATATTTTGGAAATAAATTTTCACGTCCCAACCAAAGAGCAGTAACATGGTAACTCTATACCTAATTACCTCCATCCAGTGGTGGACGGACATACAAGTATAAGCTAAGAGCCACGGGTTGATTGAGATTTTTGCTTGAAAAACTAATGAGGAATTTAGTTACCAAAAGAGAACAATACTCACATTACTTACACATTGACAAACTGAATTTAATGCAAAATAAAATAATCTTACAATAGAAATAGCAAGAAAAAAAATGTAGAAATATGCATCAGGACCCTGAAGTCCGTCACTATTTCTCACCATCGTAATTATTAAAAAGTCCAGCCAGAATATGAAATAAAAAAGGGGAAAAGGTTGCTAATAAATATTAGGAACAATGATTACATGTAACAGAAAAGTTTCCAATGTCTTCCTAGTTTTCCGGAAAATGTGAGTACAACAAAAGAAAGATTCCTTTAATCTCTTTGTTAAACACCCACAATCTTGATGGGGAAAACTACTTAAGAGGTGTGAACACTGGCCTGATTTGTTAATATACGCGTTCAGTCAATACAGATAAGTACCTAGAAGATAAGAAGATTGTAGTAAATGTGAAGCGAGAGGAGAGAGAAGTGAGAAGTCCTGTATTAGGAGTGTTCAAACTTAAATTAGGGGAAAAATCAGGGAAATTAGGATGGATGGGTATCAAGAAAGATCTAAAGTAGGCTGTAGGACCTGTAGGTAAGATAAGCTTGTCAATGAAAAAAGTTGTCTACTAGAGGCACCTCACACGTTCATGGTGCTATGTTAGGGATAATAATTCATTCTTGTGAGCTACACTGCTTCACTGTAAATATTGACAGGAAATCAAATAGAAATTGATTTGATACTAACTTTTGAACCTAAAAATCTAAAGCACTCAAACACAAGCTATCAAATTCGTATTAGTCTAAATCAAAATACGCCGGTTTCTCGAAAGGTCACATTTCAATGGGTTTTTAAATCCTTTTTTCCCATGAGAGAAACGCGATAAGAAAAATGATATGATTTCCTTTTTGTAAAAAGTAACAAATGAAAATTAAACATCATTATTACAAATCTGTGCCACAAACAATTAACAATTGTGAAAAAAGTTCAATTGTGTCATCAGGTAGCTTTCAGAATACTACCCCACTCTTTTATGTACCTTCCTACGAATCATATTCCTAAGTAGATAGGGCAAATATTATTCGAATAGGAATAGAACCTGATTTGAACCAGATGTTTTTTCACTTTTTCACAAGCCTTTGTATTACGTTTAAAGGACCCTATACTTAATCTAGAATTCAACAGATAAATCGATGTTTTATCATCCGTTAGAAGGGCTAGAAAATGAAAATCAAAAATCGACTTTTGACTTTAAAATTTTCAAAATTGTGTACTCTCTCTCACAGAAAAAAAGTACATTTCCGGTCTCGTCCTGACATTACTAGATCGGTTTCCCGGTAATGACTCAAGAGGCAGCATGCACCCCTCATTAATACTATCGAGATAAACATACAAAGGATCTTTTATGTACCTTATTTATTATTTTTAATATTTTTATGGCCCTACATGATAATTAGTATTTAGGTCATTATTTTTCATGACGCACTTAAATGGAATGTTTGAATTTCCAAACCCAACTTGGGACCAATATTGTGATATTTTATAATTTGAATAACTAACTATTCGCGTATGATGATAATAAGGAAAGATAGAATTGAAAGGTGTCAGGCTACGATGGCCATCATCATCCAAATGGCCAAGATATTTCAACGCCAAAGTTTAAATCTTTGAATTTAGATCTGAAAGTCAGAATCCTGGGATATTCGCGTATAGCTGCTTTTAAAGTTAGCTACTACGAATAAATAAACAAACACATATAAAGTTACAAATAAAATAATATCAATGAAGAAATACGATCAATGAAGAGTTTGGAGAAAACGATAAAAATACAAGACAAATAAATAAACAAACAAACACATATAAAGTTACAAATAAAATAATATCAATGAAGAAATACGATCAATGAAGAGTTTGGAGAAAACGATAAAAATACAAAATTATTTTCTCTAAAATACTCACCAACTTTTAGGTAGGTACTTTATTTTCCTCTGTACAGCATTTTATTTCAGATTCCATTTTCTTACTGAAGAGATACTATATTAACTGCACTTCAATGTGAATAGTTTTTTCTAGGTCAAGTTCGCAATTCTAGAAAGAAAGGGAAAAATAAAAATGAAATTCTCATTAATAAGGTTTATTATTGTAGTCCGGACAATAATAACAACCCATTTATTGACAATGAATCCCTTGATGAGACTTTTTAAACCTTTAATGACACGAGGCAATATTTGAGAGGAGTTTGGGTGGTGTTTGTCTTTTTGATTCGGTAAAAATGAAGATTAATCAAGAGGCGAAAATATCCGAAACAATTTGAACACCCCTTCTGTCCGCACAAGCCTCAATGATGCAATTTCCTTGGCGTCTACATCGCTTCCCTTCACCCTTCCTTCCCTCCCCTCTAATAAGTCTTTTCGCTTTTTTCCTAAAACCGATATGATGTAGGTGCATTTGCCTATTTATCGCAAATTCAGTAAACTTATTTCTCGTGATATCATATGGAGGAAAATTTAACAGATTTAAGAGTGTATTTGTAATGTAGGTGCCAACCTTAACAACCTACGTTAATTTTCAAAACTACTTCAATTCTTCATGGCCCACTGTTATCTTCGATAGCTTCTTTGATGGTATGAGTAGTAGAGAATGAAGGAATATCCTATTGTACGGTCTTCAAAATCCTATTTTGGTAAATGTTCCACTTTTAGAATTTTGTTACAACCTGTGTATTCGATCTTTATTTTCCTCTGTACAGCATTTTATTTCAGATTCCATTTTCTTACTGAAGAGATACCTACTATATTAACTGCACTTCAATGTGAATAGTTTTTTCTAGGTCAAGTTCGCAATTCTAGAAAGAAAGGGAAAAATAAAAATGAAATTTTAATCTTTTTTCATACAGTATGGGTTGTCTACGAGTATAGGTACTTAGTCTAGGCGTGTATACCAAAGTGAACTAAATATGCCTGGTGAACACAACACATCCACTAATTACCTCTAACTTTTGACCTAAAGATGCTATGGAATCTTGCCTCCAAAATCTTGTCCTCTAGTTTGCTGTTCTCTTCATACTTTTCTATCTTTTGACCCTCCATCTCATATTTCCAATTTTTCCGGTAGGTAAATTTCCTTTTACCACCCAGTAAACAAAACGTAATACGATAATATTTCTGGGAAAAAAAAGGTAGGTATCTCTATCTTTAGATATAACATTGAGAAAACTTCCATGTTCCAAAGCTTTCATGAGTTTCCTCTATTTACTAAACAGTATTTACTTTCCTGTTTATTACATTAAAGAGGAAAAAGAGGGAAAATGCAGTACCTAGGTACATACCACTAGTTAGGTGTCTATCACGTGGAATTGTAATTTTGAAGCAAGCTGCTGCTTCTGTTTTTACAAACGTTCATTACTAGTACCATGGTTTTTAAACCGCTCTTTTGATTATTTAAGTTTTTAAATTATTATTATCCTTTTTGATATTGATTTTCTGATTTTATCGAGTACTTTTAAATGATGCATCTAGTTTCCAATTCTGTAATTTACTGTCAGTCAGCACTTTGGGGATAGTCTTCTATCTCCTATGGTTCTCTAGGGGTATGTCCGTACTTATTATTATTATATATTGTAATGTTAATCATGAATCCAGTCTTTTCGTACTCCACGAATGTCTCAAGTGCGTTCCATTTAGTAATTGAAACTCATCTAATAGAAATATTTTCCAAATACAATAGACTCCTTGTGTTGAATATTTGGAAGACATATTTTGATCACTTCCAAATAATAGACTGGCTGGACGCCCCGCTAAGATAATTCATAAGAAAATCTACATTAGTCTTCAGATCTAATGGATTTTGATGCATTTGAGTAATAAGAACTACTTTTTTTCGTGTTTTTTTATACAAATGCTGGCTCGGTGGGGGCCATGCATACGTAATCATATTTTTTGATGTAAGTATTTTGTCTTTTCAATGTAAGTTTTTCAAGTCTGTACAGGGTATGTCAGAAATAAATCATATTGGTATGATTTAATATTGAGGGTTCTCAATTCAGCATTTTCCAAATCTCTCATGGTTAGGGTATAATATTGTACTAAGTAATCCAAATAGTTAAAGCCCAATACCAGTTATTTTGCCACCAAATGCTTTTTATCACAACCATGCGTATTATAGGTATGACCCTATAAATAATGTAGATCATAAATTTATGCAAAATTATAACACCTTTGTAACAACGACTATTGTAAATTAAATCTCACTTTTTATCCCATTCAATGACACAGTAAACCTCTTGAGACACGAATAAGTTTCAAGTGTTGCATGCAAGATTTCCAAGCTGTTTCCTTTCATATAATCTTTTGTCACATCTACTGTAACTTGTCTTTTGAAAAGTTTCACAGGCAATTTTTAATGCGAAAAAATTCACAAGTTTTTTTTCCGTCGGGTTGGTTCAGTATAAAACCACTTGAATTTTCCACGTACTTCGTACAGTCCAGTTATTTTCCAAATGACTGCCATTCCAAGATCAATATTCGCAAATTTATTTAAAGTAGCCCTTGTACCATATCGAGTTTTCCAAGTCAGTTTGATTTTACAACAGGTCAGTAAATTGAGCAGTTGATTTCATCATGAAAGCCTGAGAATATATTATGGTTCAAGGTTCAAGCAGGATAGGAGGACATTATTTTCCTACAGACTTCTGGGATGACGAAATCAGAAAAGGTTGCTTCCTTAAAAAAATTGTTTTATTTAAAATAGGTAAGAAGGTGATTTTTATCATGAAACGTTTCAGACACTAGATATATTATGGTTCAAGCAGGATAGGAGGACATTATTTTCCTACAGACTTCTGGGATGACAAAATCAGAAAAGGTTGCTTCCTTAAAAAAATTGTTTTATTTAAAATAGGTAAGAAGGTGATTTTTATCATGAAACGTTTCAGACACTAGTGTTGCTTACTCAAGTGGCCACAGAATCTATCAATTTAGATATTTTAGAAAAGCGCTCTTTTTCAAAAAGTTCACGCATGTATAAAATTATTGTCAAGGTAGATAGAGGGCTAATATTTCTCGATTAGTTTCGGACTATTTTGGATTATAACATTACTTAACACTCGAACATACCTAGGTAGTAAACTTTATCACGTTCACAACAATGGGCTTGAGCTATATTTCATACATTTTGATTTACATACTACAGAGCAGACAACGATTTATTTTGAGCTGAAAGTTTTTTGAACTATATAAACACTCGACATGGTTTTTCTGCCTTTGTAGTGACATTAGAACGTCCGGTTACACTTCAAACAAGTTCATAATCCTTTCCTTGTTTTCCCTTTTCCTTAAATCTCTCCATTGTTTTTCTTAAAGAGTATTCAAAAGTGAAGAAATGTTTTGATTCGGATTTTCTTTTTTCAGAGCTTTGAGCTTTGGAACGTTCACGATGATATTTGAATAACCATCAGATTATGAGACACTGAAATAATATTCGCCCGCAAGATTTGCGACCTAGCATATTATCTCATTATAAGTAGGTGGAATTTGAGCCAATGTGGTAATGGTAATGTTTCTGCTGCTACTGCTATTAATGACGACAAAAGTGTACTCGAGTAAAACATAATTAATCTCAAAAAGTTTTCACACATGACAAATTTTTATAAAGCTTTCTGTTACTTTGAGTAACCTTTGAGCATGAAGAACATTTGCGGTAAAATTCAAAACGAAGGAAATTTCCTTTTCTTCTGTGCCAATTGGTTACACGTACTCGTACACATATTAGAATTAGAAAAACTACATAAATTAGAATTAGAAAAACTACATAAATTAGAATTAGAAAAACTACATATTAGAATTAGAAAAACAGTTAGAGGTGGGCTTAGCTTCCACCTTTAACGTGAAAACTTTACCACTATCTTGAGATTCTTGAGGAATATATTTATTTGATAAATTAGTTGTCTTTCTCCCAATCTGATGAAAGTTTCATATATGTATTACAAATCTCTTTTCACAACCAGTGGTCTTGAATTTCATTTATTACTTTCTCTCTCTTTTTTCCTTTCTTCATCCAAATATTCACTGATATTAATTTTTGCATGTGCTATGTTTGGTTCCCCAGAGCTGTGTCAAAAGGAGAGATGTCTTTAAAATAAGTCATTTATCTTAATTTCATAAGATGGAGATTCGTTAACGAAACGTGATGTTTTATGTTATTTTATCTGTGTAATTTGTTTTGTAATTTTCGTTTCAATATATCTCTCAAAAAGGTGTAGTAGGTACTTAAGGCTACAAAAGTTTTACGAGTGAATGCAAGGGAAATTTCAGGCTGGTATCCTCTGTGTTTAAAGTCCCCAAGCAAGACATTTCATCTCATATCTAATATGCCGATATAAAAAAAATGAGCGAGCATTACACTGTTACTATGTCTCCCTCAGAATCGTATTGCACACTCCTGTTTTTCCAAACATAACCCAGCTTTCTATCTGTTATTTATAGTTTATAGGTATAACCTATTTATTAAATCTCTTAGGTGTACTTTACATACGTATGTATAAACACTAGTGTAATCTCTATGTTGATAATAAATTATGGTGACAAGAAATCAGTTCCTGTATCATTCTAATATTGTACCTATATTGTCTGTTATCTGTCTGTGACTTACCTCCTATCATTGTACAAGTTATAGGCAATTCTTGTGTTCATCTCTCGTCTCGTACAAAATTTTGACAAGTTTCTTCTTCAAGTTCAAATGCATGTTCCAAAAGCTCTTCGTTGGGTCCAAGCAATGGTATCCCATCTCTGATTTCTTTATACTTTTTAAATGGAATAGGACTTGTTGAACTTTTAGGGGGTTAGAACTTTACTATGAAAGAAACCTTTGTAAACATTTCTTTTAACCTTTCAAACACACAACTAACATTATCATTAGAAATAGAAATATTATTTGTACTGATCCTATCCTACTCGTATATCGTAAATTGTTCAGTTTTCTGTTCAAAGGAATTTGATTTGAACAACCAGTATCGACTTTTATTGCCTACTAGGTACGTCCTAAAATATCAACGGATTCAAGGAATAACATAGACTAGTAGTTTCACTGGTTCAACTCATTATTATTTATATCTAATAGCAGTTTAAAAAATTCTACATAGTCTGTATAGTTCTGACTGACACCTTTCACCTCTATTAACTTTTGCTTTATACACCTTTTCATTCATATTCAAACAGATGGTGTGTTTGTGTTTTATCATAGGTAATAAGTTCAAATAATATTTTGATTTCTACATTGTATTTTTCGAGTCAGGTACAAGGTGTCATACGGTTTTACTCGGTTTGTTTAAAGGGTTGATAGTCTACACTACATTACTGAATCACGAAAGAGCGTTTTCCCATTTGTAATAATAACATCTACCTCATAAACACTAGCCAATATTTAATTACCTATTTCATAAAAGGTATAATGGAACATTTGATGGAATTAATGACATGAAGGACCAACGGTGACTATAAATCTGTTTTATGAAAATTGATTCACACCACAACTCATCGGAAGCCGGACATATTAATTTGAAAAGATTCTAACATAAAAGAAATAAAAAAACACCAGTTTGATATTGTTTGAAGAACAAAAAAAATCATAACTGGCAAGAGTTATGGTTGGATAAATGAATGAAAAATCTTTCCAAGTTTCTAAGGCTAATAAAAAATGGAGGACACTAGAAAGTATAAAGAAAATGTCACTAATAATGGCTCGTCATTATAATATCATGTTGCAATCGAAAACTGCATTAGTGCATCATAAGGAGAAGCGATTACATAAGTAACATCATAATCTATGTCTATGAGATATGATGGACAGCCCTAATATTGTGAACTTGTTCCTTAAGAAATAACACCGTCAAAATACTATCTAAGTTTCTAAGTCGTCCTTAAATTTCCAGAAAATCAACTGGAAAACTGCATTAGTGCATCATAAGGAGAAGCGATTACATAAGTAACATCATAATCTATGAGATATGATGGACAGCTCCAATATTGTGAACTTGTTCCTTAAGAAATAACACCGTCAAAATACTATCTAAGTTTCTAAGTCGTCCTTAAATTTCCAGAAAATCAACTCATAATTGAGAACATGAAGTTCCCCATAGAAATGTGACTCACCTATTGAGCACCGATATCTCATCACGTATAATTATCCAAGTCCGTCATTTGTCATTTTAAAGATGACCCCTATGATCCAGAAATTTTAGGGCTAGGTTGGTCATTGAGGTATCTAAACAACGCAACGCGATCATTAAGTTAGCTAATGACATTTCGAGTAATGACCATATTTTTCATCAGATAATTTTGTTTTGTTTATTTTAGCCAAAGGTCAATGATGATTAATATGGGCATCCCCCCACACAATAACATCTCTATTAATTTTGAAATGAATTGAAGGGGGTTTATACAAATTAATAGCACGGTAATTACTTTATTCACCTACTGTAGAGATGTAATAATTGTTGCATAACCATGTGTCCATCCACGTTCAAGCTCAAAGTTATTATTAGGTTTCTGGTTGTAGAAAACATAGTATTCTAGAAAATGAATTGAAGGGGGTTTATACAAATTAATAGCACGGTAATTACTTTATTCACCTACTGTAGAGATGTAATAATAATTGTTGCATAACCATGTGTCCATCCACGTTCAAGCTCAAAGTTATTATTAGGTTTCTGGTTGTAGAAAACATAGTATTCTAGCTTTTAAAACCATCTGTCATAAATATTGCAATATTCTACGTGTAATCATATAAGCACTTATCTATTTCATCTGGATTCTAGAGGACCTGGACATCTGGAACTTCTAATTTGGCATCAGATGATTTGATTCCTTAACTCATTTGTTTGTACCTGCTTTTTTTTCTCTCCTGATTCTCTAAGTAGATTTTGAGCTAGTCTACTCGTATTCCTCAAATTAAGAGAGATCGCACAGGACATAATGTAAAAGGACAATCTTCCTCAGCATAAGATTCAAGCGACTTTTATTTCAATCTCATTCTAATGGTAGCACCTTTCCTTCTCTCCATCCACGGGTCATTTCCAAACACCTCAAAATGATATGACATTGAGTGATTCCTCTCATTTATCATATTACAATATTGTTCCTTTTAAAAAAGTAATACTAATATTCTTTTCATTCCCTTTTGAGACCCTTTTCCTTTATCAACATTGTTACCATGTTCATTTATTGTCCACATTATTTTTTATGGTTGCGTTTTGGAATGCTATCATATCCCGTAGACCAGAAAAAGTTTTGAATAGAAAAAGGATTTGATAGTGTTTTTGATCAATGTCTTGAGAATGGGTTTTGAATACGATTATAAGTGGACTTGGTAACTTACAACTTAGGTACTGTTCCATGGAGGTCAGCAGGTCGCTGTAGTTTTTGTCCGTTTCTGGGATTGATAAAAATATACCTGAATGTTCATCAAAAAGGTGTATAAAGCAAAAGTTAATAGAGGTGAAAGGTGTCAGTCAGAACTATACAGACTATGTAGGCTTTTTTAAACTGCTATTAGATATTAATAATAATGAGTTGAACCAGTGACACTACTACCTAGTCTTTATGTTATTCCTTGAATCCGTTTATATTTTAGGACGTACCTAGTAGGCAATAAAAGTCGATACTGGTTGTTCAAATCAATTTCCTTTGAACAGAAAACTGAACAATTTACGATATACGAGTAGTATAGGATCAGTACAAATAATATTTCTATTTCTAATGATAATGTTAGTTATGTTTTGAAAGGTTAAAAGAAATGTTTACAAAGGTTTCTTTCATAGTAAAGTTCTAATAAACACCCGCTAAATGTTCAACAAATCCTATTCCATTTAAAAAGTGTAAAGAAATCAGAGATGGGATACCATTGCTTGGACCCAACGAAGAGCTTTTGGAACATGGATTTGAACTTGAAGAAGAGACTTGTCAAAATTTTTTACGAGACAAGAGATGAACACAAGAATTGCCTACAGCCTGTAAAATGATAGGAAGTACTCGTAAGTTACAGACAGATAACAGACAATATACAATAGTAGAGTGTTAAACTGATTTCTTGTCACCATAATTTATTATCAACATAGAGATTACACTAGTGTTTATACATACGTACGTAAAGTACACCTAAGAGATTTAATAGGTTATAGGTACAGCCTATAAATAATAGAATATGGAAATAAGTAGGTACTACAAAATCATTTGGGATGATCCGTACAGGTATATCTAACCATCAAATCTTTTATGGAATTGTGTTGATATTTAATACCTAGTAAGGATTACTGTCAAGTCACATACAAACAAGCGTTTTACATAAATTAAGAGCGATAAAAAAAGTTGTTGAGCTACTGAGAAAAAGTACACACAAAAAGAACCATTTAAAAAATCATTAGGTAGAAATGCTTTGAAAAGTTGAATACCAGAATAAATAGTGTTAAGATAAGCTTAGATAATATTTTGAGATGTTAAAATATGAATGCCTTGGTTGGGTGATAAAAAATAGTTTATTAACGACCTTTAGTCTACACTTGGAAGAATAACTAGGAGATAATACCAACGATATAAGTATTAGAACGACTTGAATCATATTCTGTCCATGAAAAGGAAACATAAAAAACTCAAAGTAAGAAGCTACGTTGGTACGCAAAGAAAGTTTAAAAATTACACCACACATCCCCACAGAAACTGATTCATTACTAATTCGGAAATATAGACAATTTAGATTTAAGATTTATCTTGAAAAAGTCATCATTTGAAACGAATCTTCCAACACAGACCAGAACAGCAGAACACGCTAATTAATTACAATTGTTAGTTTTCCTCGAGAATCAATGACTTCATTGACATTTATTGTCTTTATCTATTTATTATTGCCAACTGCAAAACAACATTCAAACGACGTGTCTCCAATCAGTATTTATCGCCGAGTCATGTTTATAGGTGACACGAGACTTCGAGGTCGGAACCAACCTAATGTTTCTAACACCCCTCCGTTTCCGGTCAAAAATCTTCAACACTTCAAACTTATAGGTCCGGAAAGGCATGCCGTCAGGAAAAAGGCTATTTTTTCCTGCCCTGTTGTTCACATAAAATTTTATTTGATGTAAGGAAATAATCGAGAAAGATACACTCTGATGGTGATGGGTAGTTTGGGAACTTCTATTTGTCCGCAGTGATGACAATCATTTGTCTCATGTTTTAACTATTGGAGAAAGGGGCTTCGAACTTTTTCTTCTCGAGTTTTGAGCTCTTCTGCGATGGATTCCAAAGGATAGAATTAATCGGCTTTCGCGATGACAAAGTGTTACGTCATACCATGCCATCCAAGCAATTAGTATTATTTTATCCTCTTAGGAAGGATTTCTGCATGATTTGGTATCATTGATTTGCAAATTATAAGGTACTTAATGTTTTACCTATGCTTCGCCAAGCTGTGTGAAATTGATACTTTATTTCATCAAAGAAAATATGTAGATAATGGGATTTGAACACATTGACCCTAGAGATGTACAGGGGATATTTAGGTTAGATAAATCTTGTCATTCCATCTTGCTAGTGAGAAATAAAACGCTGATGCTTTTAGAATTTAGCAACTGGCACCTACCTAACCTTGATCTTTGTTCTAATAAAGAACATGAAATTTATGATAATTTTTAGGGCCAGAAGGCCCTAAAATTTAAAGTATAAAAATAAAAAATTGCACTTCCTTCAACAACCATTCCTGTTGAAAGTGAAAAAAATTTCATTTTGAGACTTGGAAAAAAAGTTTCGGGCAGTCGAAAAGTTTTACCGGAAATTTAAATGTTTACACAATGTCTGGCTATTGTTATGATTAATACTCGCATACCCTTTATACTTCTTCAGACCTGAGCTTTAAGTCACCTTGCTGTTGTGCAATGATTTTCAGAGTAAACCTTGTTCAAGCAACACATGCCGGACTCACAGGGTGTCAACGAAAATTGTCAACTATATCGCAAAAAAAAAAAAAAAAAAAAAAAAAAGGGGGAAAACATTCCTGTTTAAAATTTTAAAAATTTTTTTTAAAAAAACCCGACTTTAGAAAGGTTAAAAAAACAAAGAATTGTGAGATTTCTCTCGTATTTCTATAAACATTTTTTATCCTTTTATATTTACACATGATTTATATTCTGGGCGAAGGGGGGCCAGTGCTAAGCTACTGTTTTTGTTTTATTAAAGGGTATTTAAATGACAATATATTAATAACACACGGAGAAAAGCTGTCCACTGTATAACTCTACACTTTTTTTTTTAATTTAATAGGTACCTTAGAGAACACAAAACCCACGGCATGACGGATCAGTACCTACCTATCACACCCTATGAGCTCTTGGAATGTGATATGCTGATATTTGAGTAATGTGAGTCGCACAAAACTTTTCATGAGCCCCTCTGTGGACAAACATCAAACAAATTAAATGTACAAATTAATAACTTTACTCCCATTTTTTTAAAGCCTACTCCAATTTATATTGATATCATCTTCTGCATTCCTGAACGTGGGTGTGGTATGTCGGTCATTAATGTTTGACAAATTGCAGCCGCTTTCATGAGCCCCTCTGTGGACAAACATCAAACAAATTAAATGTACAAATTAATAACTTTACTCCCATTTTTTTTAATGCCTACTCCAATTTATATTGATATCATCTTCTGCATTCCTGAACGTGGGTGTGGTATGTCGGTCATTAATGTTTGACAAATTGCAGCCTCGTTAGTGTTCTGTAATATTTGTCCATTACAGTCCCGAATTCCTGATGGATTTAGCTAAATTCAACGGGGAGATAAAAGGAGGTGAAAGTAAAGGGGTAGGAAAGATGAGTTGGGAGGGAGAATAAGATCCAGGGAGGGATATATCCAGGCAAAATATGTAGGGGAGAAGGGAGTCTCTGAAGAGATATATCGCACCATTGATTGTGATACAATGAATGATGTCATCTAATACCATTGATGAAATAATGGTTTGAAGGTGTAAAAAAAGGAGATAAATTATTATTAATACGGATGGTATTGAAACCTATGTTTGTTACACCAGTAACGCAGTGGTGGTACCCCAGAAAACAAACTCATACACAAATATTAGGAAATGTAAAAGTGACACACCCACTAATAAAATCTAAAAGTGGTGGATGTGTCATTTTAACCGTAAGGATAGTTTCTGTTTACGAGGTTTCTTTATTGCAGTGATTATCTTGTGAGCTTTGATTGTTTAAGTGAAGGTAAGTGGTAGCTATTCACCTGTGGTAAGTAGGCTGGTTAACGATGAACATCCAGGTATATTTTTATCAATCCCAGAAACGGACAAAAACTACAGCGACCTGCTGACCTCCATGGAACAGTACCTAAGTTGTAAGTTACCTAGAGACTGATTGAGAAGTTGGAGCTGTTGAAGGAACAATTTTAAGATTACGTCCTCATATATTTGTTCAGTGACTGTGAGGTTCATGATGTGGAAAAGAAATTGGGATTCAAATCCCAGTATGTCTCATTTAGTAGCACCATTTCCTGGCCAATTATGTTTACTGTTACCCCCTTCTTTTGGACCCTCGGGAAGTTAAAAGGATATTCATATTCACTAAACCACATCATAACAAATAGCATATCAGTAAGTTTGCGTGTTCGGAAAAATACAGAAAAAACTTGTTAATTTTTTGGTTGAATTTTTCAAGTGCACCTGCTTTTTTGTATGGATGCATATTAATGTCAGATAATATCTTGTCAACAGCGCTATTACCTCTTACTATTTATATAATGTACGTGTATTATTAAACTTATTATGATTATTTTTGTTACAGATTGATGTTTGTTGATTGTTCTGCTTCTAGTTTTTTTTCCCATTTCTTAAATCATCTTCTGAAGTGTTTTCCGATAGTCTACACTTCTACAGTCATTGTGCTAGTAATAAACTTGCTACCTGGCATATTTCGTAAAAGTTGTCTTTTATTTTTCAACTTTTCATATAAGAATTATTTTCAATCCAATAAGGTCCATATTTTCCGATTGAAATTACTGACAAAAGGAAGAGATCAAAAATAGAAAATATTAATTTTCTGAACACATAATATGAATTCATTGTTTATTTCCAAATGGATAATAAAAATAGATTTTTTCTGGTTTTCCTCAGATGTATAATATTATGAAAGATGAAAGAAAAGTTGGAATGCTTCAAATTTACTCTACCGTGTAGAGATGACCAGAAAAAAAGGACAATGTAAAGAAAATAGGGGGGAGGAGAAAGCTGGGTTATGTTTGGAAAAACAGGAGTGTGCAATACGATTCTGAGGGAGACATAGTAACAGTGTAATGCTCGCTCATTTTTTTATATGGGCATATTAGAAATATGAGATGAAATGTCTGGCTTGGGGACTTTAAACACAGAGGATACCAGCCTGAAATTTCCCTTGCATTCACTCGTAAAACTTTTGTAGCCTTAAGTACCTACTACACCTTTTTGAGAGATATATTGAAACGAAAATTACAAAACAAATTACACAGATAAAATAACATAAAACATCACGTTTCGTTAACGAATCTCCATCTTATGAAATTAAGATAAATGACTTATTTTAAAGACATCTCTCCTTTTGACACAGCTCTGGGGAACCAAACATAGCACATGCAAAAATTAATATCAGTGAATATTTGGATGAAGAAAGGAAAAAAGAGAGAGAAAGTAATAAATGAAATTCAAGACCACTGGTTGTGAAAAGAGATTTGTAATACATATATGAAACTTTCATCAGATTGGGAGAAAGACAACTAATTTATCAAATAAATATATTCCTCAAGAATCTCAAGATAGTGGTAAAGTTTTCACGTTAAAGGTGGAAGCTAAGCCCACCTCTAACTGTTTTTCTAATTCTAATATGTAGTTTTTCTAATTCTAATTTATGTAGTTTTTCTAATTCTAATATGTGTACGAGTACGTGTAACCAATTGGCACAGAAGAAAAGGAAATTTCCTTCGTTTTGAATTTTACCGCAAATGTTCTTCATGCTCAAAGGTTACTCAAAGTAACAGAAAGCTTTATAAAAATTTGTCATGTGTGAAAACTTTTTGAGATTAATTATGTTTTACTCGAGTACACTTTTGTCGTCATTAATAGCAGTAGCAGCAGAAACATTACCATTACCACATTGGCTCAAATTCCACCTACTTATAATGAGATAATATGCTAGGTCGCAAATCTTGCGGGCGAATATTATTTCAGTGTCTCATAATCTGATGGTTATTCAAATATCATCGTGAACGTTCCAAAGCTCAAAGCTCTGAAAAAAGAAAATCCGAATCAAAACATTTCTTCACTTTTGAATACTCTTTAAGAAAAACAATGGAGAGATTTAAGGAAAAGGGAAAACAAGGAAAGGATTATGAACTTGTTTGAAGTGTAACCGGACGTTCTAATGTCACTACAAAGGCAGAAAAACCATGTCGAGTGTTTATATAGTTCAAAAAACTTTCAGCTCGAGCTTTCTTGCTTTCTAGACTTTCAACCCTTTATTTTTTATTTACATTTGAAAAAAAAGAGCGACTTTTTTTCGCTGCTTCCCCTAATACAGATTAATTTTCTATGTGACTGATAAATATCAGGTTCTTCATGGTTCTTTCAATCTTGTACCTATCGTCCTATCCTAGTTATAAACACCTAGGCTCTTGTAACCTAGATCACATTGTCCGAAATTATCTCTTGAGACTCTTTAGAACTTTAGAACGTTTGGCCATCAATATTCACATTTCATCAGAATCCAAGTGTGGCTCCCTTAATTTCATTGTTCTTGCAAGAATTAGTGTATCTAGCAGAAAGCGACGTGACGTTCGAGGATTTTCTTCCAATAGGTATCTACAAATCTACATACTTAGGAACCGAGACCGATGTTACGAAACTTTAATAAGGTATAAAGAATCAACTCGAAAATTTTGTTTCTTTGAACAGTTCTGAAAGAGGAATGTGATATTCCAGTTGGTAAATATTTATTTTTTCACTTGCCATATCAAAAATGCAAAGGACTTTCTCTATATTTAAATAATAATATTGTTTAACTCTTTTTTTTCTCGCTAAAAGGATTTTTCCGAAACTTCAAATATGAAAATAGGTATAAATATTTCCAGCGGAAATGAGCTTTTTTATGAAAACTTTTTTTTCCAAATGTCATTCTTTGATAATGATTTTTCCTGTTAAAATGCATGAAAAATTCATTGGTAGTAATTACCTATTTGAGAAGAAAAAAAATTAAAAGAATTTGCTCTGCTGGTTAGGGAGTATTTGATCAATTAAAATTCATATTGTTGGTACTTACATTGTAGAAAATTTTGACTTTGTTCTTCTGAAATTCAGTGATCTTTTTATTTCCGTTTTAGTGGAGATGCCTGAGCTACCAAATGGTATTTTTCCATTAACAATTATCATTTTACTAGTGACTTTCATTTTTATTTTACGTCATTGAAGAAAGCAAATCTCAAATATTCTTTTTACTTTGCCATAAAAATCATTCTAAAACTGGTAGCAATTTCCATATTCACCTGTCCCACAAAACCATAAAGAACTCCTTCTTCATTAATATTCATAACTCTCAATTCATAAATGCCTCATTAGTATGCAAAAATATAATCTCAAAACCATTTTCATATCATCTTTTTTTGTTTCACTTGAATGATTTTTTCGGTGTTCAGATTAGGAAAAAAATTATCCCCTGATTGTTTAAAACTGATAAATGGAAAATGGCATTAATTTAAATAGATAAAACTTAAGTTCGGAAAACTATCGCACCTGTTCTATCCCCTGATTGTTTAAAACTGATAAATGGAAAATGGCATTAATTTAAATAGATAAAACTTAAGTTCGGAAAACTATCGCACCTGTTAGTTGTACCTTAATTTTTTCCCCTTTTCTCTATTTAAATCATTCGGTCTTAATAATACAGGGTTACTATAAAAGCCAAAGATGGCCTATAGATCTCATAATACATAAAATGGGCATGTTTTTCTCCTTTTAGGACCAACACGCAAAATCTCAACCCTTGAAATCTAAGGTACCTACATAAAGGGGTGAGGACGGGTGTAAGGATCAAGAATAAATTTTGGATTACAAGTTCATGCAATACATTAAAATGGGCATGTTTTTCTCCTTTTAGGACCAACACGCAAGATCTCAACCCTTGAAATCTAAGGTACCTACATAAAGGGGTGAGGACGGGTGTAAGGATCAAGAATAAATTTTGGATTACAAGTTCATGAAAGTTGTACAAAAGGTATCTGCGACATTGTCAACCCCTTGCTGTTTTTCATTAAAATAATAATAAAAAAATGAAAAAATCTAAAAATAATAACTCAATATCTAAATCCAATACTTTTCAATCCCTGTAAACACAAAGATCCAACTTCTGTCCGGATTTTTGTTTACAAAAATTAGCATAATTGTGACTCACCTCCTAACCTCACTTACCGCAAATTCATTTCTTATCTGATTTTTTTTCCTCCCCCATGTTTCGTCCCAACCCCCTTTCTTACCTCGCTTACACCCCAGCAAAAAATCATCCATATATTATTTCAAGTTTTCGCCAATTAAGGCGTCACAGACCGCTGCCCATATGGACGTAATTATTTAAATCGGGTTTTCCGAATGTAAATTATCGGTCTACTTGAGCAGGTGCCTTTTAACTCAAAGTGGCATCCGATATCAGGGCATCTGACAAGGGCAAAATCATATTACTATATCTGAAACTCGTATAATGGGGAATATTAGCCCCTATTGTTTTTAGAGGTAATAAAATAAAAGCTTGTACAAGTGTCAAAGTAGGGTGGACGTTGTGCCGGTGGTCAGGAGGAGAAAAACTTAGATGGAAATGGTAGATAATACAGGTAGTGTTTCAATTATGTTGGAAGAACCAAGACACGTGCCCAAGTGAACATCTTCAACTTGTTTCTATAAACTTTTACACCCCAGCAAAAAATCATCCATATATTATTTCAAGTTTTCGCCAATTAAGGCGTCACAGACCGCTGCCCATATGGACGTAATTATTTAAATCGGGTTTTCCGAATGTAAATTATCGGTCTACTTGAGCAGGTGCCTTTTAACTCAAAGTGGCATCCGATATCAGGGCATCTGACAAGGGCAAAATCATATTACTATATCTGAAACTCGTATAATGGGGAATATTAGCCCCTATTGTTTTTAGAGGTAATAAAATAAAAGCTTGTACAAGTGTCAAAGTAGGGTGGACGTTGTGCCGGTGGTCAGGAGGAGAAAAACTTAGATGGAAATGGTAGATAATACAGGTAGTGTTTCAATTATGTTGGAAGAACCAAGACACGTGCCCAAGTGAACATCTTCAACTTGTTTTTATAAACTTCTAAGTTACGGAAATTGAGGATTTTTACGCTCACATCGATCTCAATCTCCTTTTCTTATTTCAAAAATAGAAAGTACAAGGTACCTATTTTCGGGGACTCTGCCAAGGGGTTACCGGAAGGAGTACATTCCTGGATGGAACGAAGCTTGTGAGATGTTGTATCAACAATATCTAGAAAGTCAAGATCACTATAAACTTCTAAGTTACCATATAATTATGACGAATGAGGGTAGAAATTACGGAAATTGAGGATTTTTACGCTCACATCGATCTCAATCTCCTTTTCTTATTTCGAAAATAGAAAGTACAAGGTACCTATTTTCGGGGACTCTTTGGATTACCTACTTCGCAGTATTTACTCTTGAAGAAATTTCATTATAGCATTTCCCGATTTTCCCCTACGATAAATTTTCCGGATGCTCCACATTTAACATCCTAAACTATAATGGCATTATCGTCAATATTTTGGACCAATTACGTACCTTTGCTTCGCGCCTATAATTTTATTACAGATTGTACATAATTCAATTTTTTTATTTACAATAAGTAATACAATGTGTAAGTTGAAATAAAAATTGAGCCTTCATAATTTCACAGAAAACAAATAAAAAAGGGGTAAAGTAATAAATCTCGAAAGTGCAATGAAAATCAGTTTAATTCAATAATTTTTATCGCTTCATTCGGGCTGAAATTTATGGCACTTAATCAGACGGAAGAGATCTGTTTGCGTGACGAATTTCTAGCAAAATATTTTGGAATGTAAAGATGTTGGTGATGAAGGAGATAGCACTTGAAGGGCACAGAGGGCTTGCTCTTTGGGTATGATTTTGTAATAGTAACACGACTAAAAACGTCAAAGTTGTAATATTTATCTATGGTTTGAAGTAGTCTTCGCACTAGGTAGCTATAATGCATCGCAATCTGCATTCAAATAATCAGCTAGATTCATAGGTACTTCTGAAAATGATATAAATATCGGTGTGTATTTATCTATGGTTTGAAGTAGTCTTCACACTAGGTAGCTATAATGCATCGCAATCTGCATTCAAATAATCAGCTAGATTCATAGGTACTTCTGAAAATGATATAAATATCGGTGTATTGCAAAAAATTAAGAAATGAAAAAACACAAAACCATTTTTCCTAAACGCGACAAAAAGAGAAGGAAAATAAGAGAAGGTAATATTTCTTAATTAAGACGCGAAAAAACTAACAATTTCCAACATAGTAACAGAATAAATTCAGGGGAAAAGAGCGAGCGAAAACGCGTTGTTCTAGAAAGATTAAATGAAGCAGGAGTAATCTGCATAATAGAGTTATGCACAAAAGCTAGGAGTAAATTATATTAAACAGAAGAACATAACTCAATATTCATACTTCAAGCATCTATTAACAATTGTTACAAATAAATCATAATCATGTAAAATCTCATAATTGGTACACATGTAGAATTATTTTTATTCCATCCCATGTATTATTTTAGTTTGTCTAATGGGATATTTAAAATAAATCGTTGTCTGCTCTGTAGTATGTAAATCAAAATGTATGAAATATAGCTCAAGCCCATTGTTGTGAACGTGATAAAGTTTATTACCTAGGTATGTTCGAGTGTTGAGTAATGTTATAATCCAAAATAGTCCGAAACTAATCGAGAAATATTAGCCCTCTATCTACCTTGACAATAATTTTATACATGCGTGAAAATGTTTTGCTTTTCATTTGCCCAAAATTTTAAGTAGCCCACACAATCAGTGAATTGTTATCAACAAAAAATATCAGCTTCATCTGTAGGAAGACATGGGATTTAATTTGGTCCCCGCGTATAACAATGTTTCGGACATTTTATTATCAAACTTAGTATGAAAATACACAAGCATACTAAACTTAAATGATAATGATTATTACCAAACCGACCAAACTCTCCTTGTAATACAAAGTTCTTTATGTTAACTAGCGTGTGTGGGCTGTAGAGGGGGTGGGAGCATATTAGTAAAAATGTCCTTCATGTACTGGCCTAAAAGTTACGAATAACTTGAGTTATAGAATTTGCTAAGTTAATATAAATAAATAATCAAATTCCTGTAGAAACGTATATTAGCATATCCATTATTATTGTAAAATTAGTGGATGTGCCATTTCCCCCATACCATTTTTTACCGTAATAGAACAGGGGTTTGGGCACCTACGTGGAAATTATGAAAAAATAGTGAAATAATGAAGTGCATCAACATACCTACTGACTAGTGATACCTAAGTATGCCAAAAATAAACTCTGGTCATACCCGGGGTACAGAAACATTTGCCAATTTGAATTTTGGCTGAGGTAGCTCTTTGAATTGTTTTTCCCCTTTTTGAACAAAAGCTATTACATTCAGCATTTCCTACTATATTACAGCATGGTCCCAATTATAAACTTAAAATTCAATATTTTTAAATATTATTATCGTCTTGGGAATTTTCCGGAAAACTAGGAAGACATTGGAAACTTTTCTGTTACATGTAATCATTGTTCCTAATATTTATTAGCAACCTTTTCCCCTTTTTTACTTTTTATTTCATATTCTGGCTGGACTTTTTAATAATTATGATGGTGAGAAATAGTGACGGACTTCAGGGTCCTGATGCATATTTCTACATTTTTTTCTTGCTATTTCTTTTGTAAGATTATTTTATTTTGCATTAAATTCAGTTTGTCAATGCGTAAGTAATGTGAGTATTGTTCTCTTTTGGTAACTAAATTCCTCATTAGTTTTTCAAGCAAAAATCTCAATCAACCCGTGGCTCTTAGCTTATACTTGTATGCCCACCACTGGATGGAGGTAATTAGGTATAGAGTTACCATGTTACTGCCCTTTGGTTGGGACGTGAAAATTTATTTCCAAAATATGATATCAGGAAAAATATCAAGATTTATTTTAGTACTTGTAACGCCTCCAGAATTATGATTGAAATAGCACGCACATTATCTCTGAACAAATTGCATAAAGGAGGTAAAAACAAACTACTGAATCTCCCGCAGTGTGAAAACAAAAGTCTTCGATTACCGGTTTTGCACTTAGGTGAAGCCTTTTTAACACTTTCTCACTTGACGCAATAATAGTAATCGCGCTCTTTTCTGCACTTGCTACTTGCGAGCGGAAAGAAGTCCAGATATTGTTTCTGAGTGTCCAAGGGTTTTTAAACCCTCATTCTTCCAACACAATGAGACCAAGACTATTTCACGGAGACGGAATGTAAAGTAAGTAGCGAAAAAATACTATGAAACTTTTTTTTTTTCTTTTCTTTTTTAAATAAGGTCACTTCTGTTTTTATCATCTGGAGAAGTTTCATGCCTATCAATCTCAAGGACACGGAAAGTAAAGTATTTGAAATTTAAGGAAAATATTCAATGTAAAAAGCACTTTGAACACACACGTTTGTGCTACAACAGAGGACACTATAAGATCTGACAACTTTGACCTCAGAAGAGATTTGATCCATCAATCTTACTAATCCATACACAGAAAAGAACTTAATTGAAATCAACAGGCTCATAAATTATGAAAGATTTACGAAGAATAATAGACCCTTTCACATCAGCATATAAGAAAGGGTAGACTTTAGAGGATAAATATTTGAAAATCATATCACCAATGATACAAACTTTTGGTTTATTTTATCAGTTGAAGATCAGGAGGGAAAAATTAAAAACAGTTTGCTAAAAAGATGATCTCAGAACAGGTCCGAGAACAATGAAAGGCTCATTCAGACAAGAAGGTAGAAGACAAGATCATCAGAAAATCTATATTTGAAAATCATATCACCAATGATACAAACTTTTGGTTTATTTTATCAGTTGAAAATCAGGAGGGAAAAATGGAAAACAGCTTGCTAAAAAGATGATCTCAGAACAGGTCCGAGAACAATGAAAGGCTCATTCAGACAAGAAGGTAGAAGACAAGATCATCAGAAAATCCTGGTCTTCTTCCTGACACTGTGTCATTGCCAATCGCTTACTATGAGAATCTTGCAACACATCCCAGTAATTTTCAACGTGACAAATGTCCAACTTAATGATTTTTTGGCCAAGTGATTTCTTTTTCTTCTAAATCATAAGCGCATAAAAAATACAAAAAAGAAAGGGGAAAAATATGTGGGATTTGATTGTCTCAAAGTGCTATCCTTTTCTGGAAGCTCCCTGGTCAAAATTATACAAAAAAGAAAGGGGAAAAATATGTGGGATTTGATTGTCTCAAAGTGCTATCCTTTTCTGGAAGCTCCCTGGTCAAAATTTGTAATTTAAATACAATTCTGAGTCAATCGTCCGATACAATATTTTGACCACTTCCTTGCCACTAATATACCTACCAAATAACACAACCTTGGTTTACAGTGTTGTAACTATGTTGAAGAACTAACGGGGTCCGATACAATATTTTGACCACTTCCTTGCCACTAATATACCTACGGACCTACCAAATAACACAACCTTGGTTTACAGTGTTGTAACTATGTTGAAAAACTAACGGGAAAAGTACGTTCAAAACAAAATTGGTTTATAAACCAACAAAACTTGAACCAGGGAAAATGGCATTTAGTAGAGGGTAATCTAATGGAACAACGGTCTTGAAATTGCAGCTTACAGCTCAAAACTAAAGTATTTTCATTTTATTCCACAACTCCACAATTTCCCAGATCTCAAAAAGTAAATGTTTGGCTAACAAAAGTCGACTTAAAATTATTCATAACATCTTCATATTGTTCATGTTATTAAACACATTGTGTGTGTTAGATATGTGTGTAATAATCCGAAGAAAAGAAAAAGGGTGAAAACTCGTTTGGTAGCACACTTAATTTTTACAACATAACCTGGAGACAAAAAAGGAGCAAATAATGAGAAGAAAAGAAATTGCGAATAGCGTAAGTAGAAAATATTGTATGCAAATCATTTTTCATTTTCTTAACACATGAGAAATTGGGGAGTGGGTGGCACTTGTCATGGGAGAAATACAAGCAAGTCTTTGAATATGACCTCAGGGAAGTTAGATGAACTATGAAAAGAAGAAAGAACAAGGAAAGAGGTAGAGGTATAACCGATAATAAAGGAGAAGGAGAAGAGCAAGAGAGAGAGAGAGAGAGAGAGAGAGAGAGAGAGAGAGAGAGAGAGAGAGAGAGAGAGAGAGAGAGAGAGATGCACCATGTACCTAAACACTTAAATACGAGATCGGGAGATAAAAAAATTAATATTATGTAGATAGGAATTAATTTTTAAATCTTTAAACATAAAAAAGGAATTATGGTCTCTTGCCGCCAATATGTTATCAACTTATCACCTATTTGCTACCGCACCACCCAAGTCTCTACTTGGTAGGTACGAAAATAAATTTAAATGAGAGGGAGAGATTCCCTCACTCAAAATCAAAATCTTTCTCTTCAATGAAATACACAATATATTATCATTCATTGCAAGAAATGAGGTGATATTATTTGCAACTCTCATAAGTCAGTAGTGGATGTGTCAAAAGATAGACAGAAAAAATCTAATCAAAATTAGAGGTTCATAAACCTATCAGAAGTTTGTAGTTAATTTGTGGAATGTGGAATGATACAACAAGGTACATGCATTCTATGGACAACTTTACAAGCATTTTCATCTCGAATCTGACGAATTTATTTCTAGAAGTGATAAAATAATATGCCAGCCGACTCAATCAAAGCTGGTCAGACTGTGATTTTCTCTGTTTTTTACGATTGCATAGATGTGGATTATTTTACCAAAAAAATCTCTCTTTTTTTTAATGCGAAAAACATAAATTTTCCGACGAATAGTTTGACATTTCGGTGATATGTAGGAGAAAAAAAATGTCCAAATGATATTATTATTTTTATTGCCTTGTCATTACCATAGGACAGACTGTGATTTTCTCTGTTTTTTACGATTGCATAGATGTGGATTATTTTACCAAAAAAAATTCTCTTTTTTAATGCGAAAAACATAAATTTTCCGATGAATAGTTTGACATTTCGGTGATATGTAGGAGAAAAAAAATGTCCAAATGATATTATTATTTTTATTGCCTTGTCATTACCATAGGACTATCAGTAGGTTGGCATAGTGCTTTTAATACCATACTCATGCTTAGGACAGTGGCTTCTATTACATTTTCAACACTATGATCTTGAAACTTTTATGTTCCATTACATAATTTGAAGTTTCCAATACACTTTTTTTTTACTATTTTTAATGATCAATAAAATTGTCCGTATAACATTTTCCTCTGTACGCATTCTAATAAAGTGATCGCGTAGCCTACGATATAAAAATGAACTTTTTTATGATTCTCCAGAGATTTTTTTTATTTAGTACTTAAAAGACAAGAATAAAAAAATTGAAATAAAAAAGGAAAGATAAATGTGTAATATACATTGTAATTGTACAGAGGCAAAAAAGTCGAACTTGTCAATTCACACAAAAATAAAATTCTCCGGCCTTATACGATGACACAACATACATTTAGTACTTTGGCACATCCTCTAGACTCTAGAGTCTAAAATAAGTAAAAAATGTATTTCGTAACGTTTTGTGTTCCCGCCCTAACCCTGTAAGCATACCCATGTGTGGCATGTAAATATAATTTCGCAGGTCCCCCCTTTCTATCTCTTGACTTGACTATTTCCCTGTCACAGTCAATATCAATACTCCACTGTCAACTTCCTATATATTTCTCTTCTGAAGCGTATAATTGTATCTTTCAAGTGGGCTTGGAAATTATTGTACTTACCTATTGTCAAAATGCTAAAATAGTTTCGGGAGAAACATATTGTTAATGGATGTGGTTGTGGGATTTGTGAAATTAACTTCGGCCTACGACGGAGGCTATCTCTTTTAACGTTTCTGGATATGCACGTTTCTGAACATTGCTGATAATCATGATGATTATTATTCTCGATATCGTGTCGTTACTACAGAAAGCTCTCAGGAGAGATTTGACTATGCTTTGTTCTATCGACCACAGTTATATTTAGTATAATAGCCGTAATTACCATATCATGGATAGGTAGGTAAATGAAAGACTTTCTATTATACATAGATAGAAATAGAAAGTTTTGTATGGTGCCCTACACCTGATACAGATTCCTGTTCTAAATCTTGAAAGTAAAAAATGGTTGTAAACTATGTAAACCTTCTGGAGAGCTCAAATTTTTCAAGATGAAAATGAAATATTTCTTAAGATCTCACAAAAAAAGCATAACTTTCTGCCAAATGAATAAGACAAATAATTCATAATTTCTTTGAAAAAATCTGTGGTGGCTCAAATGTAAACCTTCTGGAGAGCTCAAATTTTTCAAGATGAAAATGAAATATTTCTAAAGATCTCACAAAAAAAGCATAACTTTCTGCCAAATGAATAAGACAAATAATTCATAATTTCTTTGAAAAAATCTGTGGTGGCTCAAATGAGGAGCCGCATCAGCCTCTTATTCTCACTTCAGATTTAAACAAAAGATAGCAGGACCTTTTCAAATGATTTATAGAAACTTTTCGTGGAGGGAAGATTTCAACTGAAAGTTGGATGTCACAAAACTTTCTCGAAAATTTCCGTTAAATAAAGACCATTAAGAAATTCATCATAAGAAACTGAAATGTGTCCATCATCCTACATTGTAATAAATCACTTTAATATGTAACATTTTAGTTAAAATGTTGTTTCATTTTATTGAATACGATGGATTTTCAAATGATTATGTTTCTTTTAAAAGTTTTCTATTGGTTTTATTAGTCAATTATAAGAATATTAATGGGCTGGCAATAGTTTATGACACTATTAACACTGCTATTATAATGCTGGTCATTGTTAATGTTTATTAGCTCCACATTTACATGGCTGCCACTTCGGTTTTCTTAGGTGTCCAGCAATTCTTCATGTGTTAAGCACATTGCTTCCCTAATACTATCATTCATCATCTATATAAAAGGAAAAAAAATCCTTTGGTAAGTTTTATCCTTAGAGCTAAAGTCGTGATTATAAGATTTATAACGTTAACTAGCGTTACTCCTAATTTACTAATGACTGGTTGCACGAGTGATTTAATTGGCGATTGTACTAATAATATGAGATTTTTTTTTGGGCGTACAAAAAGTGGTGATTACTTAGTCACTAGTCTGATTTGTTGAGGAAACAAATTTGTAACTTTGTATTTGACGACATGTAGTCTCTCTCTTTTTCTCTATTTACGTCTAACATTGTATTAGGTGGCATAACTTCAGTGGCCAGTGGCTACATTACATTACATTACATTGAAATGGGGGTCTTTTCTGGTGAAATTCCTGTGTGCGGAGTCCAGTATGTAGGACTATTGCACCCCCGCCAATTAACGATTGTACTAATAATATGAGATTTTTTTTTCTTTGGGCGTACAAAAAGTGGTGATTAGTCACTAGTCTGATTTGTTGAGGAAACAAATTTGTAACTTTGTATACGACATGTAGTCTCTCTCTTTTTCTCTATTTACGTCTAACATTGTATTAGGTGGCATAACTTCAGTGGCCAGTGGCTAACATGGAAATATCCTTTGTGGGCTACAAACAACAACGATCTGTAATACGAGTGTACAGCTGAAAAATTGTTCAAATGTTCATTATTCAAGAAAAACCTGCAAGATCACCAATATTTGTTCTTTTCTTCGTTGAATGTCCTTTAACAAGTAAAGGGAAAAAAATATAATTTAAACTTTTCTCTTCTTTTTGAATTGGAAAGTGAATTTTGTGTTCGCATCTACATATTACAAACATATCCAACAATACAATATTACACATGTTTCTATTATGATGTATGAATATGTAACCTCTTTAGTCACTAGAAATGTCACTGGAAGGAGATTGACATTTCAGTGATATGACAATAAGGACCGCATATTTGTAAATTGTAAAATCTACAAAATGTAGTAAATTTATATGGTACTAATGTAGTAAATGTATGTTTTGTAAATTAAGGAATTATAGGTACTCTAGGAGATCTTGATTTGGGACACACATAGGTACTCACTCATTTTAATTTTCTTTTGGCAATTAGGTAAGTGAAGATTTGACGAAATGATCTCCAATTGAAAATGAAGAGATAAATAACAATAAATAATAAAAAATAAATAGTATAGGAACATTTTGATTTTTCTGCAAAGTTCTGAAGAGTTGAAAGAAGTATGATATCATGCTGTGGCAGGCAAATTATGTTCATAATATTATGTGCTTGTTATTATCCATAATCCTCTTCACTTTTTTTCTCTCTACTTCACTTATCCTTTTTCTTTTTCCTTTATTTCCTCCTTCCCTTTCTCAAGCAAAATTCACACTCCTCACTAGGTACCTACTGAGTTCTTAGATCAAAAGAAAATGTAACATTGACACATCCACTACGAGACCCTATAGTTTCGAATAAGTTGCAACAAAAACCTATAAATTTGCCTAATAATATTGATTTCCTTATTTATTTTGTACTATCTTTTTATTTTTTGATACTGGGATCCCAAAACTGTACTTTTTTTATCAGCTAAAATCTGAAAGCGGGAGGCAATAATGGTCAAGGAAAAAATAAATAAAAATACATTAATAAAAACATGGTCTCTTATTACGCCCAAAAACTGAGGAAATGTCCATAAGTTTCCCTTTCTCAAGCAAAATTCACACTCCTCACTAGGTACCTACTGAGTTCTCAGATCAAAAGAAAATGTAACATTGGCACATCCACTACGAGAGCCTATAGTTTTGAATAAGTTGCAACAAAAACCTATAAATTTGTCTAATAATATTGATTTCCTTATTTATTTTGTACTATCTTTTTATTTTTTGATACTGGGATCCCAAAACTGTACTTCTTTTATCAGCTAAAATCTGAAAGCGGGAGGAAATAATGGTCAAGGAAAAAATAAATAAAAATACATTAATAAAAACATGGTCTCTTATTACGCCCAAAAACTGAGGAAATGTCCATAAGTAATAATGTCTTGCAATTTACTTTAACGATCTGTTATTGAGTTTTTTTATTGGCCCTTGTAAAATTATGAATGAGGAAGTAATCTCAATAAGCATAAAAAAATCGTACAATTTTTAATAACACAATAGGAAATTCAGTGACTTTGAATTTAATGATTGGCTATTTATTTATAGTTATTACTTAAAGTTTTCTGCTCTTCAACTTTTATGTTGGCAGATCCCTCACTTGCTGTTTTTTTATTTCCATTTTATATTCAGTCACTTTTCTTAAAACATTATGGTTAGGTATGCGTGTCATTTACTAGAAATAACTGTGAGGGTGGAAGCTACAATCAAATTTTATTATTTTTAGTTAATCGAAGTCTGATTTACGGATTCAAAAACATAAGTAATAATGTCTTGCAATTTACTTTAACGATCTGTTATTGAGTTTTTTTTATTGGCCCTTGTAAAATTATGAATGAGGAAGAAATCTCAATAAGCATAAAAAAATCGTACAATTTTTAATAACACAATAGGAAATTCAGTGACTTTGAATTTAATGATTGGCTATTTATTTATAGTTATTACTTAAAGTTTTCTGCTCTTCAACTTTTATGTTGGCAGTTTGGCAGATCCCTCACTTGCTGTTTTTTATTTCCATTTTATATTCAGTCACTTTTCTTAAAACATTATGGTTATGCGTATCATTTACTAGAAATAACTGTGAGGGTGGAAGCTACAATCAAATTTTATTATTTTTAGTTAATCGAAGTCTGATTTACGGATTCAAAAAGGCACAAAATAGAAAAACGTATGTAGGAAACTAATCTCTCAGATTCTACATTAAAAGTTGTCATTCATTTGCGTAAACATTTTCCCATGAATTTACTCGTAAATTATCTACGTTTTATCAGAATTTTTCTGTAAAATCCGCAAAAAAAGGAATTTCCCCAACAAATCAGTTTAAATCCTATAATGTTCAGATATTATTAAGAACCTACTGTAGTATTCATACGCATTCAACACTATTCCAATGATATGGCATTTAAAAACGCGCGCGATATTCAAGTGAAGAAAAAGTCAAAATAATAACAATGGCAATAATGATGTCTCATTAGTGTCAAAAGTTTAAACTATGTAATATTTGTTTATGAAACAATAAATTTCAAATGTATCAATGATAGAAAACTACTGGTTATAAAATCAAAGTGTCGTGGTGCATGTGTGCGCTCTATCATAAATATTAGATATTATTTTGTAGAATAGCAGGGACACGTTTTTTAAACATTTTTGAAATCTCGTCTCTGACCCAGGATTAATAAGTTGTAATAACTTTCCAAGTAGGTAAATGTCGCCTGACATTGTGCTTTAAATAAATTGTTCTTTCTTCTTTCATTAGTAATGCAATATTGGCTGTTGGCTTTTAGGAAATTCTTTATAGTATTACCTATCCATAGTTGACCCAGGATTAATAAGTTGTAATAACTTTCCAAGTAGCTAAATGTCGCCTGACATTGTGCTATAAATAAATTGTTCTTTCTTCTTTCATTAGTAATGCAATATTGGCTGTTGGCTTTTAGGAAATTCTTTATAGTATTACCTATCCACAGGTTAGTAGGTTACCTAAAGATTTTTCTTCTTTTTCTTCTTCTTCTTCTCCTCCCCCTCCTCCTCCTCCTCCTCTTTCTTCTACTACTTCTTCTTTTTCTTCTCAATCTTCTTCTCCTTCTCCTTCATTTTTATAAAAAAAAAGTTGGCATCTGATTTCCCGCGAAAAAACATCTTCCTTCCATCATAGATTAAAATAATAAACTTGAAATTTCCCGCCGTTCTGATGAATCTCAGAAAGTCAATACAAATAAAGCTATAGGGAACAACACAACCACAACATTTCACATAAAATAACACGACCATTGACACATACAATGGACTTCTCTCCCGTACCTTATAGATTGCTGAATCAATAAATGAAATTGTCAATACAATGAAAAACAAAGGCATCTCAAATTGCTTTCAGAGCCATCCAAAATCTATCCCATTCAAGTTTTGAAAATTTATTCAAGGTCGAAGAAGACTTGAGAGAGAAGGGATGGAGAAGAGAGGAGGTGTTAGATAGGAGGATATGGAGACCACAATAAATCAGGATAACGCAGCGCCGACCTCAAATAGAATTGGAAAAAGGTGTAGTAAAAGAAGAAGACGTAAGTATTTCTTGAAGCATTAATTAATAAGACCATTAGGTATACAACTTTGATACAAAATGCTACTACAGAGTGCAGAAGATGGGTTGTAATAGCAATGGTCATATTCCTGTCGTAAAATTGATCATTTCTACTCATGAGAGAGGTATGTAGATGAAAGTGACAAAAATCAATGGTTGCATCCACAAAGGGCTAGTAGTGCAAACACTTCTCTATGTAAATCTGAATGATGATGCCCGCTTCAAGTTTTGAAAATTTCGGAGTGAAGTATTTATTCAAGGTCGAAGAAGACTTGAGAGAGAAGGGATGGAGAAGAGAGGAGGTGTTAGATAGGAGGATATCGAGGACCACAATAAATCAGGATAACGCAGCGCCGACCTCAAATAGAATTGGGAAAAAGTGTAGTGAAAGAAGAAGAAGTAAGTATTTCTTGAAGCATTAATAAGACCATTAGGTATACAGCTTTGATACAAAATGCTACTACAGAGTGCAAAAGATGGGTTGTAATAGCAATGGTCATATTCCTGTAGTAAAACTGATCATTTCTACTCATGCGAGAGGTATGTCGATGAAAGTGACAAAAATCAATGGTTGCATCCACAAAGGGCTAGTAGTGCAAACACTTCTCTATGTAAATCTGAATGATGATGCCCGCAGCTTTACACACTTATGTTGTACTCTTTATGTTTCCTTCAATTCAGTAATACGGCACGCGACAATTTTACGTTTTTTGCTTTCCACTCTCCAATATTTTCTATTGATTTTGTTTTCCCAGTTCTTGACGTCTGTCCATCGTATACTCTGGCCAGTGGCTAACATGGAAATATCCTTTGTGGGCTACAAACAACAACGATCTGTAATACGAGTGTACAACTGAAAAATTGTTCAAATGTTCATTATTCAAGAAAAACCTGCAAGATCACCAATATTTGTTCTTTTCTTCGTTGAATGTCCTTAAACAATTCTTAGTTATTACAATTTCACATCTACATTTTCCTATAACTTCTATTGATCTTCCGTGCTTTGCCACTAGTTTTTCTAAATCTTTTTATGAAATTCTCTTTTCTTCTTCTTTTAACACGTCAGTCTTTCTTGAATTTAATGTTACATTAAGACATACTTTTAAGTATTCATAAAAACGCGCCATATTGATTCAGTTAATGTTTTGAATTTCTAACAATTCTTAGTTATTATAATTTCACATCTACATTTTCCTATAACTTCTACTGATCTTCCGTGCTTTGCCACTAGTTTTTCTAAATCTTTTTATGAAGTTCTCTTTTCTTCTTCTTTTAACACGTCAATCTTTCTTGAATTTAATGTTACATTAAGACATACTTTTAAGTATTCATAAAAACGCGCCATATTGATTCAGTTAATGTTTTGAATTTCTAAACTTTTTATTGTTATAGTTTATATTTTTCTGTTATTGAGCATTAAAAATACATTTAATTTTGTTAATAGTTTTCTTTACATTGTATCACAAAATAAGAAAACATTAAGAAAAGTATAGAACAGTTGCCTGAGATACCTATCAGTCCAGATTTGTGAAATATGTATCTTTCTAAACAGTTTTCTAGAAGGTCTCATCATACATCATAAGAGCCAACCAACTACCACATTGTTAGTAAAAGTGTCAAAATGGCTTAAAATCGTAAAACCAACCGTCCAATATGATCAAATATCTATATGTAAGTGTAACTCTATACTGTACCTACTATCGTATTTGAAATTCCTGGATCTTTCTAAACAGTTTTCTAGAAGGTCTCATCATACATCATAAAGAGCCAACCAACTACCACATTGTTAGTAAAAGTGTCAAAATGGCTTACAATCGTAAAACCAACCGTCCAATATGATCAAATATCTATATGTAAGTGTAACTCTATACTGTACCTACTATCGTATTTGAAATTCCTGAATGAAACTTACAGGCCAATGTAAGTAAGAATCAAAACACCGCTTTCTTGTAGGTATTTGCAAAATTTATATCTGATCATAAAAGCCCTAGAAAAATAAAAGTCTTGAAATATTAAGGTTCAACATTGCTGGCCATAACTTTTTCGTATGATTTTTTTTATTGCAATTATTATTATTTCTGGAAAAGATATATTAACTTTTGAATGCAACTATGTTAGGTTTATTTCGTGGTTTCTACATAAAATTCGTTTGCGGAGTTTGATTAGAATATTCTTCATTTATACAGAGTGTGAAGAAGTTACGTACCTACTGCAGGAAACTTTGTAAATTTCATCCATTATTTCAAGTTATCTACCTTTCATCAAAAGAGAGGTAATAAGACTTTGAGACGAGAGGTAATGGTTAAGTATAATTTTGTGAAAAGTTCAGTGGACTCAACAGAGTATTTTTAAAATTGATTTAATCTAAATACCTATGTACTTAATAATTACCATGAACGAAAAAGTTTCCCAATGTTCCCTAGCTCCTGTGGTTAATTGTACTTTTAAGTGTTTATATATTATTGCAATTATTATTATTTCTGGAAAAGATATATTAACTTTTGAATGCAACTATGTTAGGTTTATTTCGTGGTTTCTACATAAAATTCGTTTGCGGAGTTTGATTAGAATATTCTTCATTTATACAGAGTGTGAAGAAGTTACGTACCTACTGCAGGAAACTTTGTAAATTTCATCCCATTATTTCAAGTTATCTACCTTTCATCAAAAGAGAGTTAATAAGACTTTGAGACGAGAGGTAATGGTTAAGTAGAATTTTGTGAAAAGTTCAGTGGGCCCAACAGAGTATTTTTAAAATTGATTTAATCTAAATATGTACTTAATAATTACCATGAACGAAAAAGTTTCCCAATGTTCCCTAGCTCCTGTGGTTAATTGTACTTTTAAGTGTTTATATATTTCTTCGTAGGATTCGCATTTTAAGATTGGGTGGAAAAAACAAACTGGTTTCTAACTTCTATCACATACATCCTATATAATCCACCAAAATACATCATTACTCCATAGAAAGTACCTATTGAGGCATTTTGTGTGCCATTTGTATTGCTTTTTTATCTGCATTGGTGCTCGTGTTCAATAGACCTATAACATATTTTATGACAAAGTATAAACCACATACATCCTATATAATCCACCAAAATACATCATTACTCCATAGAAAGTACCTATTGAGATATTTTGTGTGCCATTTGTATTGCTTTTTTATCTGCATTGGTGCTCGTGTTCAATAGACCTATAACATATTTTATGACAAAGTATAAACATATTTTTTTACGGTCACTTGTCTGTGTAGATGTAGACCACCTCATTCAGTAATAGATGTAATTCCATCAGTAAATAATGCCTTGAGGACACAAGGAAAAACGACTTTTTATTTGCCCGTTTTGGTGTAATGTCAATTTTTATTTCATTGCTAGGTACGAATGTACGATGAGTTAACCTTTTGTAGTCATCTCCAGAGTTTTTATTTCCTGTAGTAGCTATATTAGTAGTTAAACGATGGTATTTTGAAATAATTAGGACTTTCTACTAAATACCGTGAAATAAACATCCTTAATATATAGGTACATATTATTGTAACTATTATTATTTTCATTCAAGAATTCACTCCCTGCCGTCGATATATATTTATTTTTATTGTTTTTGTTATTTTATTGTTTTTGAAATTGGAAAATGTTCCAAATAAAACATCTTATCTCCTAGTCAGACCTAGTCTAACAGGCAGTGACATAAAAAGTGAAATAGTTTTCATGGAAAGTAATTTCAAGAGTAGGTACCTACTTGTGCAAGTAGCATAAAAATACCAATAAAAATAATATATCAAAATTAAAAAATAAATATTAAAAAAAGTTGAAACTTGAAATGAGTATTTGCCCGTTTTGGTGTAATGTCAATTTTTATTTCATTGCTAGGTACGATGAGTTAACCTTTTGTAGTCATCTCCAGAGTTTTTATTTCCTGTAGTAGCTATATTAGTAGTTAAACGTTGGTATTTTGAAATAATTAGGACTTTCTACTAAATACCGTGAAATAAATATCCTTAATATATAGGTACATATTATTGTAACTATTATTATTTTCATTCAAGAATTCACTCCCTGCCGTCGATACCTATATATTTATTTTTATTGTTTATGTTATTTTATTGTTTTTGAAATTGGAAAATGTTCCAAATAAAATATCTTATCTCCTAGTCAGACCTAGTCTAACAGGCAGTGACATAAAAAGTGAAATAGTTTTCATGGAAAGTAATTTCAAGAGTACCAACTTGTGCAAGTAGCATAAAAATACCAATAAAAATAATATATCAAAATTAAAAAATAAATATTAAAAAAAGTTGAAACTTGAAATGAAACTAATCTCATCCAGCACAATAAATATTGGTAATACATAAAGGAAATTTTAATGACTCCAATAATATACAATAATAAATATTTTCCAATAAAATGCTGAACTTTATACTGCAACTGGGACTAATCTCATCCAGCACAATAAATATTCGTAATACATAAAGGAAATTTTAATGACTCCAATAATATACAATAATAAATATTTTCCAATAAAATGCTGAACTTTATACTGCAACTGGCATTTCAGAAAACTATCTCCTTTCAGAAACTTTCAAAATTTGGCCGCTATCGATTGTTAGGATATTGTACTCAACTCAGGTCCTAGGTACTAAGTTGGTATATCACCTATTATACATTTTATGTCCTATTTTAAACGTAAGTACTCCTATAATTAAATTAGCCTAAATCAAAAATACCTAATTATCTAACTAATAATGTACCTACGTTGGCCCGTTTCTCATGCTCAAGTGTTTTATAGGACATTTTATGTCCTATTTTAAACGTAAGTACTCCTATAGTTAAATTAGCCTAAATCAAAAATACCTAATTATCTAACTAATAATGTACCTACGTTGGCCCGTTTCTCATGCTCAAGTGTTTTATAGGACATCTTTAAAAGCAACAAAAAGTTTAGACTTTGTCTTCATTCAAGTGGTTAACAACAATACAATACATGGTACAGTAAAAACACTATCAATATCGATAGTCAATGTTCCTATGTGTGACAATATTCAGACAAGGTAATAGAGAAATGTCACTATGTATCAAAACAATACATAATATGAAAGCATGCGATATATTAATGATATTTCCAATGCAATTCATTGAATATACAATTTATATTAAAAGCAATAAACTTATGCCAAGTACTCATAAAGTAGGTATTGTACAATATAGAGCCGATTTGAAATAAAAAACGATGATTTTTATGGTGCATAAAATGGGAGAGAATACAATTTACGGTCAAGATGAATACAGTGAGTTTATTATTCTAGTTGGTGCAATTCAAGTATTCAAATCAAAGAGGGATATTTAGGGTCAATTTTACCAAATCTGCTGTAATGAATTAGCTTTTTGCCTTCAGAGATTGATTTAGAATTTTACCTAATATCAATCAACCGAATATAATTATGTCCCTGTATTCCAGTTGATTGATGATACAAAGACATAAATCCCAAGACGTCACCGAAAAAACAAATTCCTCACATCTAGTATTTTCGAAATTCTCCTACATGTTAGAAACAACTATCAAAAAGTGGAGTAAGCGGAGCGTCAAAAACTGCTAACAAACTTTCTGTCGAGGAAAAAGGAAAATCAAGTTCTTTTTTTATCATTATTTAAACAAATTCCAGATAATAATTACAAAAGCTGTGTGTTTAGTTTTGTTCAGGATATTCATACTTTCCATGAGAAGAAGATAAATTACCTTTTTGATATTTTTATTTCAGCTTAGGTTCATAATGGCACATTTAAAATTACCTTCTTTTTTTTAGATTTTTTAAAATTGTGTCTACCTATAACAAGAGCGAACTAATACACTGGGAATTCAAAGTCAGGTTCGAATTAAGATAACTTTGAGGACAGAAATTGAGAGTTTTCAAAGTTTAACAGAGGACCAGATACAAGAAATATATAATTACTTAAAGAACCTTAAGTGACACTCACAGTTACCATAGAATCCATAGGTCGCTAGTATTCAATTGTAGGTACTTTCATCTATACTCCTATTTTGATTTCTAATTAGGTAAAAAAAGAGATTAAAATAAAGCTGGTTTAGACCAGTCTAAATTTCATAGAAATAAACTCGAAAAGAACAACCTATAGAAATAAGCAGCTACATGAACACTATGGTTTCAAACATCCTCCAAATCGGTCCTGACTTTTTCCCAAGCGTGACAAGGAAATGATAAAATGTTAAAGCAGTTTATGAAAAACATGCGTAACCATTTTCCTATGAATTTACTCGTAAATTATCTACGTTTTATCAGGATTTTTCTGTAAAATCCGCAAAAAAAGGAATTTCCCCAACAAATCAGTTTAAATCCTATAATGTTCAGATATTATTAAGAACCTACTGTTAGGTAAATGCTCTTCTATTTCATCAATCAGTATTGTGACATATTCTTTTCCGAGTCAGTATTATCACTCTTTAGAAATTAAATTTGTCCTCTTCTCTTTTTTGAAAGTTTTTGTGTCTCATCTAGTTTTATGGCCCTTGATTTTTGTGTTAACATATGTTTCAAGTTTTATGGGCTTACACTTTTTTTCTCATGATACTTGAAGATTGGTAACTACCGTTCACTTTTGCACCCTACTTCAAATCAATCAGTTCATTTCCTAATAAAGAGTCTCGACTTTTTACGACTTGATGGTGCATTAGTGGTTGATTGAAATCCAGATTACTATTGCTTTACGACACATAACTCTTTATCGGGTGACTGTTTACATAAAAATCATAAAAATAGGAAGATAATATTGCATCATGGTGCCCTTGTCTTCTGAGGTGGATTTCTCATGGGAACCTAGTTTTGGAAACTAGGCACTTATACACATAATATGACATTTGGAGGCATAAATAGTGGAAATCAATTTTGTAAAGTTTTGGTTATTGCGCCAACTTTGAAGCAAAACAGAAACCGTATGGTCAATAAAAAGAAAATCGTTGTTCTAACCCTTACAGCTTTGCAAAAATACTATCGCAATGATTATTATAATTCACAGCAATGTAAATTCAAAACGTCCAATAAAATGTAACTACTTTAGGGCAGAAGGAAAGAATGGGAAAAGGAAGAACAAGATTTTAAAAAAGAAAATATTTACAGCAAAAAGGCACTTAGTATTTATATGCATGTACATATGACACAGTACAAAGACCGCAGGACTCTTTATTATTATTCTTTTAATAAAGAAAGGTTATTTAGCCCTGTTTATGTCCTTGGTTATGAGACCGTTTTGAGACGACTCCGCCTTTTTTGTTGTTGGCCTTTAAAACGTCAGTCTTTAACTTTTATCTGGGAGCTCATTTCAAATAATCACTTTGAACCTTTTAGATTGAATTTATTTGTATAAAGAATAGTTGAAAAGATAAAAATAATGGAAGTTAAAACGACCGAGATATTGTGGGCAAAAAGGAAAAAGGTCTCCCACCCAGAGGTGTTTTAAAATTTTATTGTTACCTACCTAGGTAAAGGTAAACGTTTGCAATATCGATATTGTTAAAAGAACTTGTATTACACTCATATTTTGAAGATTACATTGTGTGTTTTCGTCATTGTCATTGTATGTTATGTATAGGCGTAAAAATACCGGCCATTACTGGCTATTATTGATAGGTACCCAGGTAGGTTCCTCGTTCCTCAATATTTGAAATTGTCTAGAGTACCTACTCGTTTTAACTACCTGTATAGTGTATATCAATACTTAGGTATTATAAAAATGAGAGAACTAAAACTGGTATTATTTTGTTTTTCTTTCACTTTCTACCATCCAAACTTTCTATTTCCTGTTCCCCTTTCAGAAACAATTCTATGTTTACAAAAAGAAAGTGAAAGACTTTTTTTTTCAATTTTCATTCTTCCAGATCACACGTACGAACTAAAAGTATATTACATAACTACAATCTACACAGGATCCAAAACAACTTTATTTATTGTCTTAATTTTGTTTTCATTTCCCAGCACAAATGTTAGATATCTTCAATGTTTACCTAAACATCAGTTTTTATGTTCCACCCTAACCACACAACTGCGTTACCTACTCTAATATCAACACAAATATTTGTCTGCTTTTTTTCATCAAACCTTTCTTTTGATCCATTTAGTTTTTAGCTAACACTTTCATTTCTAATTTGGATTTTTCATTACGGTCAAAGGTTATTCAACACAATCTAGGTTCGTTGTGCAAAGGTATTTGGGGAAATGTTTGTCGTTAATCCTTTTTTTTACCCATAGCTTTCGTAAGCTCTCTAGTTTTTTTGGTCTATTGGTGCATCGGTATCGTTATGTATACCAGAATAAATGGATGCTCCCGTAGAGTTAAAAATATTATTTTGGAAAAATCACTTATTGAATTCTACCTAAACATTAGCAAAACAGTAACTCCCCCACCCAACATGACAAGGCTCGACTACCGTTCACTTTTGCACCCTACTTCAAATCAATCAGTTCATTTCCTAATGAAGAGTCTCGACTTTTTACGACTTGATGGTGCATTAGTGGTTGATTGAAATCCAGATTACTATTGCTTTACGACACATAACTCTTTATCGGGTGACTGTTTACATAAAAATCATAAAAATAGGAAGATAATATTGCATCATGGTGCCCTTATCTTCTGAGGTGGATTTCTCATGGGAACCTAGTTTTGGAAACTAGGCACACACATATAATATGACATTTGGAAACATAAATAGTGGAAATCAATTTTGTAAAGTTGCGCCAACTTTGAAGCAAAACAGAAACCGTATGGTCAATAAAAAGAAAATCGTTGTTCTAACCCTTACAGCTTTGCAAAAATACTATCGCAATGATTATTATAATTTACAGCAATGTAAATTCAAAACGTCCAATAAAATGTAACTACTTTAGGGCAGAAGGAAAGAATGGGAAAAGGAGGAACAAGATTTTAAAAAAGAAAATTTTTACAGCAAAAAGGCACTTAGTATTTATATGCATGTACATATATGACACAGTACAAAGACCGCAGGACTCTTTATTATTATTCTTTTAATAAAGAAAGGTTATTTAGCCTGTTTATGTCCTTGGATATGAGACCGTTTTGAGACGACTCCGCCTTTTTTGTTGTTGGCCTTTAAAACGTCAGTCTTTAACTTTTATCTGGGAGCTCATTTCAAATAATCACTTTGAACCTTTTAGATTAAATTTATTTGTATAAAGAATAGTTGAAAAGATAAAAATAATGGAAGTTAAAACGACCGAGATATTGGGGGCAAAAAGGAAAAAGGTCTCCCACCCAGAGGTGTTTTAAAATTTTATTGTTACCTACCTAGGTAAAGGTAAACGTTTGCAATATCGGAATTTATTTGTATAAAGAATAGTTGAAAAGATAAAAATAATGGAAGTTAAAACGACCGAGATATTGTGGGCAAAAAGGAAAAAGGTCTCCCACCCAGAGGTGTTTTAAAATTTTATTGTTACCTACCTAGGTAAAGGTAAACGTTTGCAATATCGATATTGTTAAAAGAACTTGTTTTACACTCATATTTTGAAGATTACATTGTGTGTTTTCGTCATTGTCATTGTATGTTATGTATAGGCGTAAAAATACCGGCCATTACTGGCTATTATTGATAGGTACCCAGGTAGGTTCCTCGTTCCTCAATATTTGAAATTGTCTAGAGTACCTACTCGTTTTAACTACCTGTATAGTGTATATCAATACTTAGGTATTATAAAAATGAGAGAACTAAAACTGGTATTATTTTGTTTTTCTTTCACTTTCTACCATCCAAACTTTCTATTTCCTGTTCCCCTTTCAGAAACAATTCTATGTTTACAAAAAGAAAGTGAAAATATATCAATACTTAATAGGTATTATAAAAATGAGAGAACTAAAACTGGTATTATTCTGTTTTTCTTTCACTTTCTACCATCCAAACTTTCTATTTCCTGTTCCCCTTTCAGAAACAATTCTATGTTTACAAAAAGAAAGTGAAAGACTTTTTTTTTCAATTTTCATTCTTCCAGATCACACGTACGAACTAAAAGTATATTACATAACTACAATCTACACAGGATCCAAAACAACTTTCAATTTTCATTCTTCCAGATCACACGTACGAACTAAAAGTATATTACATAACTACAATCTACACAGGATCCAAAACAACTTTATTTATTGTCTTAATTTTGTTTTCATTTCCCAGCACAAATGTTAGATATGTTCAATGTTTACCTAAACATCAGTTTTTATGTTCCACCCTAACCACACAACTGCGTTACCTACTCTAATATCAACACAAATATTTGTCTGCTTTTTTTCATCAAACCTTTCTTTTGATCCATTTAGTTTTTAGCTTACACTTTCATTTCTAATTTGGATTTTTCATTACGGTCAAAGGTTATTCAACACAATCTAGGTTTGTTGTGCAAAGATATTTGGGGAAATGCTTGTGGTTAATCCTTTTTTTTTACCCATCGCTTTCGGAAGCTCTCTAGTTTTTTGGTCTATTGGTGCATCGGTATCGTTATGTATACCAGAATAAATGGATGCTCCCGTAGAGCTAAAAATATTATTTTGGAAAAATCACTTATTGAATTCTACCTAAACATTAGCAAAACAGTAACTCCCCCACCCAACATGACAAGGCTCATAGACTTATTCTGAAAATCAATCATCGTTTCCAAAACATTCCTTGACAACTTTTATCCTATTTTTCTTTCTCAGACCAAAAGACCCATCCACTATTATAAATTTAAAATTCAAGGAAATCCGCAGAAAAAATAACTCTTTCACAATATCACAATTCACATGTGTTCCATGTTCTGTGTCTATGATATCTAGACATTTTCAGATCCTAATGGATTTCTAATGTTGGAAAACGAATTCGCGGACAACTCACTGCAAAGTTTCAAATGTTTTTCGAAAATAGATTAAGACAGGAGGATTCTGCATAGTCACATCTCGTCGTTATCGAGTTGATACGATTTCCATATATTTTCCATTTTCAGGAACTGATTCTCCTGGTGAGGAATTTAAATATTCCTATCATATTTTACATGATATTAAAAAGCCATGTGTTCGACATCACACATTCAACACTGTCGGGTCCAGCACACTGCTTTGTGATGGAAGATTTCGCCTGTATCATAAATACATACTTTCCACAAAAAATACCTACCAGTAGAAATATTCAAATTCACTCATGCGGACCTCTCATAAAAACGCTGATTGAAGAAATAGGTACAAGATAGTAAGCAATACAATAATGCAAGAAAAATCAGTATATCAAGAATATCTACAAAATTAACCCTAAAAACAAGACGAAACAAAATTCATTCTTCTGTAAAAACGGGCACATATTATTGACCTTTATTAGCCATTGAGGGCAGACAAAAGTCAAGAAATTGCTTCCCATAAAAAAAAATATGAAGATAAATCAAGAAAAGGGTTGAAGAGAAGTGACCATTTATGCGACATTACATCTTGAAGAAGACTATTAAGTACAGTAGTTTTATGGAAAAAAATAATAAAGTCCATCATAGCTCAAATTTATTAGTTCTAAAATCTGAAGGAAGTTATTTACAAAGAAAAATGAAAATATTTCTTCTGATGCATGGGTGTTCAAAGACATTCTAGTTAAATTACTAAGCACTTGAAAATAATAATACTGTATTGAGATAGGTATTTTGCAGTGTCTGATAGGCTGTGATTGAACCCATGCGCCTCATTCAAGTGGTTAACAACAATACAATATATGGTACAGTAAAAACACTATCAATATCGATAGTCAATGTTCCTATGTGTGACAATATTCAGACAAGTTAATAGAGAAATGTCACTATGTATCAAAACAATACATAATATAAAAGCATGCGATATATTAATGATATTTCCAATGCAATTCATTGAATATACAATTTATATTAAAAGCAATAAACTTATGCCAAGTACTCCTAGGTAAATGCTCTTCTATTTCATCAATCAGTATTGTGACATATTCTTTTCCGAGTCAGTATTATCGAGTCAGAAATTAAATTTGTCCTCTTCTCTTTTTTGAAAGTTTTTGTGTCTCATCTAGTTTTATGGCCCTTGATTTTTGTGTTAACATATGTTACTCTTTATGTTTCCTTCAATTCAGTAATGCGGCACGCGACAATTTTACGTTTTTTGCTTTCCACTCTCCAATATTTTCTATTGATTTTGTTTTCCCAGTTCTTGACGTCTGTCCATCAGATCGTCATCTTTGTGATTTTTTTTCTCCCATGTTTAATTAGCTTGTATGCTCAGAAAGGGTGGTATATTTTGTATTTATTTTTATATTTTGGGCACATGCCGATTCTATAACTTCCTTTTATTGGTTTTTAGGTAAATGTCTCTCTTGAAAATGAACCACTAACTTTAATTTAATTTACGGTCATATAGGCCAAATTTTTGTAGTTTTCAGTGGGCACAGGTTTGAGAAATGGACCATAGCCATACATGTGTCGAATTCGCACAAATATAGGTAAGTTTACATATCTACATGTAATACCTATGTCTGAAAGCGAGAGAATAAAAGGGATTCGACTGTATAAAATATGTAAATGTACAATGATTTATGTGATAGCGAGAATGTGAGGAGAGTTATATGATATTCGGTTTTCATGTTGATAAACTATCCCTTTGGGACCTAAGGGAGAGAATCGGGGGGAGACTACCTACATCAGCAACCTTTTAATCCCCATATTGATGTGTCTATTTATGTAACCACCTTTTTATATCTACTTAATTTAAGCATTTTTTTATTATTAAATTTTCAAATTACTTTAAAGACAGAAAAAAAATACAAGTAATTTCATATTTCCATAACTTTATGATCAAAAAGCTTTGACTGAATCTTTATACTTCCCTGGGTAATAGGTAGGAATATCATATTCGAAGAAGATAAGGGAAAACCTATAAAACTTATCGTAATTTAATGATTTTTTTCCTTTTGGCCTTAAAACATTTTTCCTGGTGAAATAACTTATTGTGATAATTATATTAGTTCAAACTTAATGGATTTTTTTTTTTTTTTTTTTTTTTAAAAAACTTTGAAGGATTATTGTGATAATTATATTAGTTCAAACTTAATGGATTTTTTTTTTTTTTCAAGAAAGCTTGAAGGAAAGTTTTATGATAAACAACGAGTGTTTTAATTGGATTTCTTAGTATAGTATTTGCTTACCTAGCCAAGGACAGGGGAAAAAGTTTTGAAAAGCCAAATAGCTATCACAGCATTGAGCTTTCAGTAATCTCTGTTCTTTTTAAAAATATGACTAAAAACAAGTTCTAAATGCATAGAAGATAACAAAATCCAGTGAGATATCAGTGTTGATGGGCGAATACTATGGTTAAACTCAATGTTTATAAAACCCCTTCAATTTTTCTCTCTTTTTCATTCACCCTTATTTCCTAACCAGCCATTATGCTTTAGGTATTTTATCAATCATTTCCTTAAAGCCGTTCTTTCTAAAATAGGTATAAAGGGGTATATCTATTTATTTATTTTTTTAACACTGATGGTGGATTTCACCAATCTAATCGGTCATGACTACCGTAATAGTCTTTAAATGGTCAGAGCACAGGTTTGTCACTCCACACTCACGTTCATAAGGTATGTCATAGACACAACATTAGATACCTTTAGAAAACAGTTCTACTGAAATAGGTCATTCATTCAATTCAAACAAAACGTTTTCTCAAGAATCATGTAGGCATATTCGTATAAAACGTTATTCACTGAATCTTGGACAGGCTGGGCTTTGTTTTAACGTTTCTTTTCTTTAATGAATAGTTTCTTACAATGTCAATGACAATACAGGATGAATGCGGAGATCGGAGAGATTCTGCGAAATTAAAGTTCATTTTATTTAACAGAAAATCGACTTGAAAAAGGAGCAAAATCAGGATCTGCAGTGCTAAGATGTCTCCCAATGTCCAATATATCAATCACCAACTTACTCAACAAAACCAGAAATCGTCTGTGATGAACTTTTTTTATCAAACTAATGTGTACCTACTTTTAGACTTAATTTAGTGAATGTACTGAAAGTTATTGCAGACTCTTTGTAAACAGAATTACTGAAAATCGACTTGAAAAAGGAGCAAAATCAGGATCTGCAGTGCTAAGATGTCTCCCAATGTCCAATATATCAATTACCAACTTACTCAACAAAACCAGAAATCGTCTGTGATGAACTTTTTTTTATCAAACTAATGTGTACCTACTTTTAGACTTAATTTAGTGAATGTACTGAAAGTTATTGCAGACTCTTTGTAAACAGAATTGAATAAATTTACTGAAAGTTACAACGATGATATTTTTGGTACTGAAAATTATTTTTCACCCTGTATAATGAATTAACAAATTATATTTCATCTACACCCAATTGGTCACACCAAACCATCAAAATCATGGAGGGGTCAATATAAAAACAAAACTCACTGACAAAATTTGACTGCTTTTTGAAAAATCTGTGAAAGTGTTAGTGCAAAGTGTGATAGTATGAATTTTTCTTTGGTAAGTGAATTTTGTAAAATATCTGTTTGTTTATTATTATTATTAATATTTTTCAATACGTCTATTTTTACATTTCTTAGTGATTTTAGTGAGTGCAAGGTATGAGTAAATATTATCTAGTTAGGTATTGCAATATTGCATTATTGTAGGAACGTTAAATAACAGGAAATGGCTATCCCTCCAGAGTTTTTTTTTACAATTTAATAGAAACTTGTGATAGTATTGAAAGAGTTATACATGTGTTTGAATTTGAAGAGTTCCTTGTTTTATCCTTCAAACCACAAATGAGAAAATAAGACCAAGTTTCTAGGTATGTACCTATTATAGGACACAGGTACCTTCGCCTATTTTATGTAGATGTTTTTTTTTTCAATACCATTTGATATCCCTAATGGACCTATCATTTTGTCCCCTAAAAAGTGGGAAACCTCCATTATCACTTTTCAATTACCATTACTCCTCCGTAATGTTCTCTTTTTCCTGTGGAGGAAATTTGCTGTTCGCCAAAGTGTCAGCACATTTTTCCCGTTAGAAAATAATAATCATAGCAATAAAAACACTAAGAAACAATTTAAAAGAATTTACCAAAGCTAAAAATTGACGATTATGTGTCCGACATGAAATAACCATAAGCCATGTGGCTGGAAGACTTAAATCCCATTATCAAAAGTCTTGGAGGAGGCACAAAAAAGAAAGACGATCTTTTATTTCTGATACTGAAAAGAAAACTCCTTTAGGTAATAACACTAACATTGTAGTGGTTCCTGTAGACGGGGTATGTTGGGAGCTGAAAATGTCCAACTGCCAGGAACACCGAGATGTGACTAATTAAGACTTTGAGCAGTTGGAGTAGAAGTTTTCTGAAAATAAAAATCAGATCAAATTAATGAAAGTTTGTTAGATTTATGACCTCACCTATTCTTTGTAATTTTGTAAGTAGTACACTATTTTCTTGTCCTTAGTTGAACTCTCCTCGCAAGTGGCCGATAATTAGGTGACCACTGACTACTAGATCCTGTATACGGTAACAGGTACCTATGTAAAAGCTTTCATAAAATTTGAAAGCATGCAATTTGCACTATTCAACACTTGAATTAGTCCTTCTATGGAGAGAAAAAAGGAATAGTTACGCTCCATTAAATACGGGAGGAGAAAAGTTTTCTTCACCTCATGATAAAAATATATCTTCCGTGAACGTTTTTTAGATTTCGTCTCTTTTTTCATAGAAAAATATGAAATGATTTTCCGAATTGCTCCTCAGTATATTGTTGCTATAGGTTTTCTTTAGAGATTTGTACACAATTAAGCCTATACGCTAACTTACGTAGCAACTGGCATTATATTTGCATAAAAAAACGACGCACTATTATGGAAAAATGTAGCGGAACCAGAAATATAAAAGTTAAGTACCAGCACGATCCTGTATAACATAATAAACATATCACTTGTAATGTCTAATAGTCGACTTTTCTATTCAACAATATTATAAATATTAAGATACAATCTTCTTTTTTTATTATTTTCTATGGAGAGAAAAAAGGAATAGTTACGCCCCATTAAATACGGGAGGAGAAAAGTTTTCTTCACCTCATGATAAAAATATATCTTCCGTGAACGCTTTTTACATTTCGTCTCTTTTTTCATAGAAAAATATGAAATGATTTTCCGAATTGCTCCTCAATATATTGTTGCTCTAGGTTTTCTTTAGAGATTTGTACACAATTAAGCCTATACGCTAACTTACGTAACAACTGGCATTATATTTGCATAAAAAAACGACGCACTATTATGGAAAAATGTAGCGGAACCAGAAATATAAAAGTTAAGTACCAGCACCAGAGAATAAAGGGAATAGACCTCTTTAGAGTTTAAGTGGTTTTAGATTTTCTTTCCCCGGGAAATAGTTATGGTATTTTGACTTAAAGAAAGCGCTGTTTGATATGTATTATTGGACAATAAAAAAAGTTAGGACATTGAGGACTCTTTGGATTCAGACATTCATACAAGTTGCTGGATTTTCCGACCAAAAAGACAACTTCAACATTCGACAGTAGCTTTATTTAAGTATCAACTGTGTTCCCTCAGAATAAAGGGAATAGACCTCCTTAAAGTTTAAGTGGTTTTAGATTTTCTTTCCCCGGGAAGTAGTTATGGTATTTTGACTTAAAGAAAGCGCTGTTTGATATGTATTATTGGACAATAAAAAAAGTTAGGACATAGAGGACTCTTTGGATTCAAACATTCATACAAGTTGCTGGATTTTCCGACCAAAAAGACAACTTCAACATTCGACAGTAGCTTTATTTAAGTATCAACTGTGTTCCCTTGAACTCTACTAGCCAAGTTCTTTTTTTATACAAAATTCATGGACATATATCTAAATTACACAGAGCAGGTTATTTTCTTCTTGTTTTCGCAAAAAAAAAAACTCTCTCCCCCTCTCTCTCTCTGGATTTGCTCATAAAAAATACACAAATTCAATTATTATTTCATTTTCATATTTATCATTTTTTTCTCCACAGATGACCACAAATGCCACGTATGACTTTCACTTCAAAGACCATTAGTTTCTAATATTGAATTAGAAAGCCATATTATATACAAAATTCATGGACATATATCTAAATTACACAGAGCAGGTTATTTTCTTCTTGTTTTCGCAAAAAAAAACTCTCTCCCCCTCTCTCTCTGGATTTGCTCATAAAAAATACACAAATTCAATTATTATTTCATTTTCATATTTATCATTTTTTTTTCTCCACAGATGACCACAAATGCCACGTATGACTTTCACTTCAAAGACCATTAGTTTCTAATATTGAATTAGAAAGCCATATTATAATCGTTTAGAGGTGCATGTTCACACTGAGTCATGGGTGTTAAAATGAGGACAAGAAAAAAACAGAAACTTCACTATTCTTTCCTACAGGGTGATCAAAAAAATTAGTAGGTACTCTAGTACCTAATACTAATACAGTTGTATCTTGATACAATATTTTATTTCTGAACCTTTAACAAAAAAAAAAAAATGTGTAAATGTACAACCATTTACAAGAGGACAAGAAAAAACAGAAACTTCACTATTCTTTCCTACAGGGTGATCAAAAAATTAGTAGGTACTCTAGTACCTACTACAGTTGTATCTTGATATAATATTTTATTTCTAAACCTTAAAAAAAATAATAATAAATAAATAAAAAAAAAATGTACAACCATTTACAGATATTTTGGACTTGCTGCTGATTTCGTACATTTCTTTCTTTGGCGATGCGCGCTGTTCGACTTTGAAACCTTTTATTTGCTTTGGTATCACAATCCGCTCTGGAGAGCTTTTAGGCTTTTCAGCTACTCACAGTATTTTTTTATTAATGCCTAGTTTTACAACTAGAAACTCGGTCTTATTTTCTCATTTGTGGTTTGAAGGATAAAACAAGGAACTCTTCAAATTCAAACTTTCAAACACATGTATAACTCTTTCAATACTATCACAAGTTTCTTTTAAATTAAGTAGATATAAAAAGGTGGTTACATAAATAGACACATCAATATGGGGATTAAAAGGTTGCTGATGTAGGTAGTCTCCCCCGATTCTCTCCCTTAGGTCCCAAAGGGATAGTTTATCAACATGAAAACCGAATATCATATAACTCTCCTCACATTCTCGCTATCACATAAATCATTGTACATTTACATATTTTATACAGTGGAATCCCTTTTATTCTCTCGCTTTCCGACATAGGTATTACATGTAGATATGTAAACTTACCTATATTTGTGCAAATTTGACACAAGTATGGCTATGGTCCATTTCTCAAAACTTGTGCCCACTGAAAACTACAAAAACTTGGCCTATATGACCGTAAATTAAATTAAAGTTAGTGGTTCATTTTCAAGAGAGAAATGGAGCCAATATTATTGATCTCATGGATTGAAAAGCTCATTTCTGATATAATAGAGGGGGCAGATTAGATCACACATCTGTGTTACTCTAGGTGAGATCTCAATGCTGATTTGTTTATGTGTCACAAGTCATAATTTTCTATCGCTGATTGACATTTAATTATCTAAATACAATTTATGCCATTAAATTAATATTATGCTTTCAAATTCAAGGTATTCTAACCATATCATTATGATTAATATTAATAAGTAGTTCTATTGAATGTATCTCCAATAATCTCGGATTTCCTTGAAACAATAAATCAGAAACACTTATAGTATATTGAGACAAAATCCACGTTACGGTAAAGTTTGCATAGAAAGTTCCTTGAATTGGGGGAAAAAATTGGGATGCTCTGGAATCCCTAACCTGTGTTTTTTTTTCTTTTAAAAAAGGAACTTTAGATAATAATTTATTTTCATTTTTGGAAATACGAGCACCTACAGGAAAACAATATATCTTTTTATATCTAACGTGGAGAAGATGTCTCGAAATCTTTCTACAGGAAAACAAATCATATTCACATTACAGGAATAAAAGGGTGAATTTAAAGAAAATGCACTTCACTTAAATCTGGGTAGGTGGGTATAATATTTTATTTTCTCAAAAATGCCCATGACAGAAAAATTCAATCGATCAAAATTTTTGTGTCAACCACTTTTAAAAACAAGGCGTCAAATTTTTCCTTCTCCTTCAGCTTTTAAAGACAAAAATATATTTCTATTTTGTTTAAAACATTTTCTCGGTTTCGCTCGTCTTGTGTTTTGACAAATCATTTTTTATCCACAACTGTCAAAGTGTGGGTATAATATTTTATTTTCTCAAAAATGCCCATGACAGAAAAATTCAATCGATCAAAATTTTTGTGTCAACCACTTTTGAAAACAAGGCGTCAAATTTTTCCTTCTCCTTCAGCTTTTAAAGACAAAAAGATATTTCTATTTTGTTTAAAACATTTTCTCGGTTTCGCTCGTCTTGTGTTTTGACAAATCATTTTTTATCCACAACTGTCAAAGTGTGCTTTGGTATCACAATCCGCTCTGGAGAGCTTTTAGGCTTTTCAGCTACTCACAGTATTTTTTTATTAATGCCTAGTTTTACAACTTGTCGTAACAACCAAAATAGGATCACTTTTTTGTCACATTTTATGTACACATACGTACAAACCTATTCGTACTTCTGTTATCCCTTGTTTTTCTTCTGTATTTTGACTATAAATTTATTATATCTACTTACTCCTCAAAGGGAATAAGTTGATTTTTTTACTAGCTTCTTGAGCACATTACCTTCAATATAATATTTTTTTTTTAGTATTCATAAAAATATTAGTATGGAGGAAAGAAAATTATATTTTGATTGGGGTAATGGATTTTATTTGAATTATGGGTTCACGGTTGGTTTATTGGTCAAAAACAGAAATGCGTATGCACTTATACGTAATATTGAATGGTAAATAAGAGCTTTCTGTGGAAACCCAACCCTATTTTGCATTGGGGTTTCTCTCTATGTGTTTCATGGATTGAATGTATTCATAATTGCACATTTTTTATCAGAATGTCTTTGAACACCCATGCATCAGAAGAAATATTTTTCTTTGTAAATAACTTCCTTCAGATTTTAGAACTAATAAATTTGAGCTATGATGGACTTTATTTTTTTTCCATTAAACTACTGTACTTAATAGTCTTCTTCAAGATGTAATGTCGCATAAATGGTCACTTCTCTTCAACCCTTTTCTTGATTTATCTTCATATTTTTTTATGGGAAGCAATTTCTTGACTTTTGTCTGCCCTCAATGGCTAATAAAGGTCAATAATATGTGCCCGTTTTTACAGAAGAATTCAAAGTGTGAATCAGATTTTAAAAAGAATGTTGTCTAATGTTCTTTTTCTTCCTCTTACTAAACTTGTTCTCTCCTGACAATTGCGAAATGCGATGGAAAGTTATCTGATGGAAAAACTAGTTCAAATTTACTCCTACAACTTTTCTCTACTTGCCTCGATAGTTTTACTGGCTAAGACGTTCGCCTGATAAACAGGGGCGCATGGGTTCAATCACAGCCTATCAGACACTGCAAAATACCTATCTCAATACAGTATTATTATTTTCAAGTGCTTAGTATTTCCATAGCATTACTGTTGAATGATGTCAATTTCTTCACATTTCACATAGGTAGATGATAGGTACCTAACATTGTTAATCAATATATTTACAATTTGATTCTTCTTATTATTACCTATTCTTGGAAATTTATTATGTTATTCTAACAATACTGTTGGAATTTCAGTGGACGTTCTATTTCTTGGGAGATAAGTACATAGACATTGACTATAGGTAGCTACATTACCAACAATACTGTTGGAATTTCAGTGGACGTTCTATTTCTTGGGAGATAAGTACATAGACATTGACTATAGGTAGCTACATTACCTACCTACATAGATTAATATTGTATACCTATATAAAATTTGAATGAGGGAAAAATGAGAAGGTAAGTTTGAAGGTGATTGTCTCGAAATTGTTTTACAATTTACAATTTAACACTTCAGATTATCAGTAAAGTTGTAATACAAAAATCCATTTAATCTGACAAAATAAAAAACCCGTTCTCAATTTTCACTCAAGTGAATTGCAAATTGCATTAAGAAAGTCATTATTTTTTCGAGGCTCTATTTAAACTGTGCTAAGAATGAGAGAAATGATATTAAGTGCCTAATTGCAATAAAAGTGTTTAAAAACTAAATAAAAAGTAACACATTCCTAATGTAATAGCGTTTACAAATTGCAAATTGCATTAAGAAAGTCATTATTTTTTCGAGGCTCTTTTCGAGTGCTAAGAATGGAGAGAAATGATATTAAGTGCCTAATTGCAATAAAAGTGTTTAAAAACTAAATAAAAAGTAACACATTCCTAATGTAATAGCGTTTACAATTTTAATGTGCTACTAAAAATTATATTATTGCTTATGGAATATGGTTTAGGCATATGGTTTACTTTAAGAACCAACAACTGTCTTTCAAGACATAAAACTTTTCAAAAAAACGTTTCGTCTTGGAGATTTTTTAAAGATTATAAAAGCGTTACTCTGTTTCTTTGTATTGTTCCTACAAAAGGCAACTTTGTTATGTTGTAAGATATAGGTACCTATCTGACAGTAAAACGTAAAGTATGTACTACCTTCTAAAGGTTGGATTTTCAATAATATTACAATATTCTATTACTTATGTATAAAATTTTCCATTTTCTCTAATTCACAACATTCAGGTCTCCTGAATTTGCTCGAACTTTTACTCAGTAAATATTTGACACCTACACTAAAGGTTGGAATTTCAATAATTTTACAATATTCTATTACTTACGTATAAAATTTTCCATTTTCTCTAATTCACAACATTCAGGTCTCCTGAATTTGCTCGAACTTTTACTCAGTAAATATTTGACACCTATTTTTGTTCCTAAACAAAAATTTTTGGGATAAGATTGATGTAGCTTTCATATTCTCTTCTATTGGTGAAAATTTTCTTGGCTATCCTGACGCTATTTGCTAATGATGATCTAGAAGGGATAGTAGACAGCACGAAAGAAAATATTAGGATAACAATAAATGGGGTGATATGATTTCATCCCTGCATTTTTTTCTTTTGTTCCTAAACAAAAATTTTCGGGATAAGATTGATGTAGCTTTCATAATCTCTTCTATTGGTGAAAATTTTCTTGGCTATCCTGACGCTATTTGCTAATGATGATCTAGAAGGGATAGTAGACAGCACGAAAGAAAATATTAGGATAACAATAAATGGGGTGATATGATTTCATCCCTGCATTTTTTTATTATTAAATTTTCAAATTACTTTAAAGAAAGAAAAAAAAAATACAAGTAATTTTATATTTCCATAACTTTATGATCAAAAAGCTTTGACTGAATCTTTATACTTCCCTGGGTAATAGGTAGGAATATCATATTCGAGGAAGATAAGGGAAAAACTATAAAACTTATCGTAATTTAATGATTTTTTTCCTTTTGGCCTTAAAACATTTTTCCTGGTGAAATAATTTATTGTGATAATTATATTAGTTCAAACTTAATGGATTTTTTTTTTTTTTTCCAAGAAAGCTTGAAGGAAAGTTTTATGATAAACAACGAGTGTTTTAATTAGATTTCTTAGTATAGTATTTGAAAATTTAATAATAAATCAAATTAATAAAAATTTGTTAGATTTATGACCTCACCTATTCTTTGTAATTTTCTAAGTAGTACACTATTTTCTTGTCCTTAGTTGAACTCTCCTCGCAAGTGGCCGATAATTAGGTGACCACTGACTACTAGATCCTGTATTGATTATTTTCGCGGATTTGGCAATTTTGTTCGCGGATTTGGCGATTATGTTCGCGGGTTTCGCGATTATGTTCGCGGAGAAAAACTAGATCAAATTTACTCCTACAACTTTTCTCTACTTGCCTCGATAGTTTTACTGGCTAAGACGTTCGCCTGGTAAACAGGGGCGCATGGGTTCAATCACAGCCTATCAGACACTGCAAAATACCTATCTCAATACAGTATTATTATTTTCAAGTGCTTAGTACGGTAACAGGTACCTATGTAAAAGCTTTCATAAAATTTGAAAGCATGCAATTTGCACTATTCAACACTTGAATTAGTCCATAGATATTCAAAGTTATTACGATGCTATGGTAGTACAGTAGTACATACAAAAATTTAAATTCCATTATTGTTGGTATGCGCGTGTGAGAGTTGCACAGTAAAGTAATCCGTTGTGTTTTGCAGATATGCAGTGCTGTACTGATACAAACGTTGTTCTTGATTTCAAAATGCCCTACATTTGCTCAATCTGTCGCACAGTAGTACATACAAAAATTTAAATTCCATTATTGTTGGTATGCGCGTGTGAGAGTTGCACAGTAAAGTACTCCGTTGTGTTTTGCAGATATGCAGTGCTGTACTGATACAAACGTTGTTCTTGATTTCAAAATGCCCTACATTTGCTCAATCTGTCGCCTACCACAATGTGATTGGTCCTCATACAGATCCCTACAACGGATACCCGTACTATGGTTTCCAATATGGCGTCTCTGATCCTTACACAGGAGATAACAAGGAGCATCATGAGAGTAGAGATGGCGATGTAGTACAAGGAAGCTACAGTCTCCTGGAAGCTGATGGCAGCATTAGAACGGTAGACTATCACGCAGATCCAGTCAATGGCTTCAATGCCGTTGTTAGGAAAAACGGAATCCCCAATCAATACGGAAACACTCTCCCAAACCCGTACAATTACCCGTTAACGAACGTAAATCCCTATTATAATGGAGGCTTAAGAAACACTTACGCGTCTCCTTACAGATATTACAATCCGAGTATTTATTCGTATAACAAGCCTTACCGGTATTATTAGAGCTGATAAAATTTCTATTTTGCCGAATCTCAAGTACGACTTTCTTCGAAGAAAAGGATAATAATTCCTTGTGAACATCTCCTCGAATCAACTTTTCTATACTTTATCGAGATTTTCTTCGTGTATTTTTATATTTATTTATTTTCAATACGGAGAACTAAATACTTTGATATTTTTTGCTTCTGCCTGTTTTAGTTACCTTTTTTTACTATCGATATTTATTTTCAATACGGAGAACTAAATACTTTGATATTTTTTGCTTCTGCCTGTTTTAGTTACCTTTTTTTACTATCGACTCAATAGTATAACAAGTCTTACCGGCACTAAAATTAAGGGTTAGCATTACACGATATTATTTGCCTTGGGCAATGTGTGTAATTCAAACAAACTACCTACGTGGCTTTTCACTTTTCAGCAAACAGCCAACAGACGAGCTGTTTTATGTTTAGCACATTGCATACTACTAGAATTTTAGGGGTTTATAACTGTAATTCAAACAAACTACCTACATGGCTTTTCACTTTTCAGCAAACAGCCAACAGACGAGCTGTTTTATGTTTAGCACATTGCATACTACTAGAATTTTAGGGGTTTATAAATCCTCTTCGTTTTCTTGTTTTTATTTGCTTTGAGCGATAAGATAACCTACCTTTTTCCTGCCTGGTCCATTTATACTCGTAATACAATTTTCCCTAGAGGGAGTTTTCGTAGGCATCGAAATAGTCAAACTTTATTAGAAGTAGCTACCTACCTACTCGTATTCTTTTCATTTTACAACTTGAGATCCAAAGAGTAAAGTTATGTTTGTATGAGCGGAAAAATATTCATATTTTTTACGCTAATTTTATAACCAAACAATGAAAATCATTTTTTCCTAAAACCATACTCGTAAAATCAATTGTCTAGGGAAAACCTTATTAAGAGGGAAATGTATGGAAGACGAATAGATATAAAAATTTACGCAAATTTTGTAAAAAAAAGTTTATAGCCCGGCAAAGAAAAGCACATAATCCGAAAGCTTCATGCTGGAGATTGAAATATAATCTTGCCTGAGCTTATTTCATACTTTTTACCAAACTGGTGTGTGGTATTAAACGTTTCAGACTGCATCATCCATCTTTTATTTTTCTTTCTCCTTCGAAGAAAAGTTCATGCCACAAGGTGCTGTCGCCAAATATTTCGGTTAGACTACAAAGGTGACAAAATTTCCCAGTCAAAAATAATTTCAAATTGCATAACCTGATTGCAATAACATTACACATTTCACATTTGATACACCTCTCAATTTAAATGTAAAATAACAATAAAAAATAAATTGGCCATATTGCACAATCCAAAGATGTTATGTTATTATTTCACAACCTTCATACTTATCCATGATATAAACTGGTAAGTATCTCTTTACGTCTAGAGCTTCAGAACAATAAGATACAAAACACCTTCATTAAGAATGATTTCAAAACCCCACACTCTCTCGCATGTTATTATTTCACAACCTTCATACTTATCCATGATATAAACTAGTAAGTATCTCTTTACGTCTAGAGCTTCAGAACAATAAGATACAAAACACCTTCATTAAGAATGATTTCAAAACCCCACACTCTCTCGATTTCTTTAAACGTTTTAAATGAAAATTTATTGATCATTGAAAACCAAAGCTTCTCGTTACTCGTACCTATAGGGTTTGAATGAAAATCGAACACGGACTGATGGTTTTGAAATTTTGAATTTTCAATGATAGCAAGCTATTTTCATTCGAATTTGAATGCTCAAGTACCTACCTAAGTAGACAAATGAGTATTCCTAAAATTTAAACAACGTATTTACCACTCGTCAGTTTGCGAGATTTCATCAACCATTCGACTGAAAAATCGGTCTTGTGAAGACAATATTTTTGAGAAGCAGCTAGAATCAACGCCACAGAAAAAAGGTTGAAACTTATCGTCTGGATTGAAAGTTCAACGAATTCCCCCGCCTTTTGAATACAAATCGGCGATTATGTATTTGAAGGAATGTCAGTGTTACGGTGCAAATCTTCTATCATAAGTTTCAAATTGTCATACTTTCGTAATAAAACGAGGGGACTGATCAGATATTGGGATCTTTTAACCATCAAGAAGAAATCTAAATTCCAAGTTCTTGTTCAACACAAACTATTTCACAAAATTTTCTCTCTCTCCCCTAGTGGGTTTGATTTTATAAAGGAGCTACCTCCTACCTATGACAGTTTCCTAGAGAAAAAGATAACGGGAGAAATGTCTTTGAGCAAGTGATGTCTTTTTCCCAGAACCTTCCATTGACGACGCGAGAACAATGTGATATTGGCACATCCTCCAATATTGTCATACCATAATGTCCAGGGCTCTGTCATTCTCCGGGCTGAAAATTTACATAATGCCCAACTTAAAACGCTCAGGATCTCTGAGAACGAAAATAAAAGGGAAAAGGAGCTGATATTGAACAAGAAAAACATCAAACTACAGTAGGTGAGTAAAAAAAAAGTAAAAAAACTTGTAGCAATTTCTTCAACATAAATCAGGGCTGCACAAGTGTAATAATTGTCATAATTAAGTCTTCAGGTGAGATCATAATTCCCTGACCTTTTTTTCTTATATTTCACCCCCTTTGTGTGTAAAGAAATCGTCTCCCCGTTTCTGGTAAACACAAGTAAGTAAGGGAGAGACTCAGGACGGCTCGTGCTATTTTACCTGGGGTGCACCATAGGTTGTTTTTTTTTTTTTTTTTTTTTTTTTTTTTTTTTATTTTAGGTATTTTATCAATCATTTCCTTAAAGACGTTCTTTCTAAAATAGGTATAAAGGGGTATATCTATTTATTTATTTATTTATTTAACCCTGATGGTGGATTTCACCAATCTAATCGGTCATGACTACCGTAATAGTCTTTAAATGGTCAGAGCACAGGTTTGTCACTTCACACTCACGTTCATACGGTATGTCATAGACACAACATTAGATAGGTACCTCTAGAAAACAATTCTACTGAAATAGGTCATTCATTCAATTCAAACAAAACGTTTTCTCAAGAATCATGTAGGCATATTCGTATAAAACGTTATTCACTGAATCTTGGACAGGCTGGGCTTTGTTTTGAAGTTTCTTTTCTTTAATGAATAGTTTCTTACAATGTCAATGACAATACAGGATGAATGCGGAGATCGGAGAGATTCTGCGAAATTAAAGAAAAGGGGGATGATGGTCCCTTCAGGATTGAAGTCAGGAGTTTTCATGAACTAGATTACCTTTACAAACACGCTTGAGGAAACATGGGTATTCGAATAAACGCCGATTTCACTGATGTACCAACCGAGGCTTCGAATCCCACTGGGGCCAATATAATTTCGTCCTTCTAATTGTTTTCACTCAGCTTTGTGTAAAAGTAAAATGTATCACCTAGAACATTACAAGGAGGTACTACATCAGTAAATGACGAAGGATAATCCATCTCTTACGCATAATGGCCTTGGAACATTTCCTGTTCAAGAAATATTCAGCAATTCCTACCAGGAGGTAAACAGCATGATTCATAAATCACCGGAACTAATTCTGATTTAAGTTTGACATGCGGTGGGTTTTAAACCCAACAACCATTTACCCAGATTCTCTTCAAATTTCGCAAAGTTTTTTTTCTCTCTGTAATTTAGCTACCTCTATTACTGTTTTGGGGTATCCTTGAATTTACCAATTCCATTTTATATTACAATAATAAGTATTGTATAATAAAGGCTGGGTATCATATATTATAAATCCATCTCTTACGCATAATGGCCTTGGAACATTTCCTGTTCAAGAAATATTCAGCAATTCCTACCAGGAGGTAAACAGCATGAATAGCAATTTATTTTGTTGAGGATCCTTTTGCCCATTTCCTCCTAAAAATAATAGAGAACACTTTTCAAGCGATTTTTCTGATGTGTCTTTTTTTCCAGCAATGTCCACTGTAAGTATCTTCCCAAAATAATAAACATGAATACGTTTGCGTCCCATTTAAATTAAACACCTTATTTTGGACTAATGCTATCAACTCTTTTGGAAGAAAAACTAAAGGGGGATGATGGTCCGTTCAGGATTGAAGTCAGGAGTTTTCCTGAACTAGATTACCTTTACAAACACGCTTGAGGAAACATGGGTATTCGAATAAACGCCGATTTCACTGATATACCAACCGAGGCTTCGAATCCCACTGGGGCCAATATAATTTCGTCCTTCTAATAATTGTTTTCACTCAGCTTTGTGTAAAAGTAAAATGTATCACCTAGAACATTACAAGGAGGTACTACATCAGTAAATGACGAAGGATGTAGTGATGATGTGATTATTACATGCTAGGTACAATAAATTGGTGAATAGTATTGCTAGGAACCTAGGTATTTCATCTAGTAACTTACTTTTGGGGTAAAGAAATCTAGGTCATGAAAATCTACTGGGATTTGAACCCGCGGTCTTCTGTTTACCAAGCGAGCGCTTGACAACTGAGTCATCAAGGCAGGGATTTTATAGGTAAGTACATACTTACATGTTTTGACTTAGGTACTATAGTTGTCCGTGTGCACACCCCTGGAATCAAACAAGAATATCTTTCAGCCAGTAATGATACACAATATGTCTTGCTTGACCCCTGCCCCAGGGGTAAAATTCAAGCAGCACATTATTTTATTTCGGTATCAAGGCAGGGATTTTATAGGTAAGTACATACTTACATGTTTCGACTTACTATAGTGGTCCGTGTGCACGCCCCTGGAATCAAACAAGAGTATCTTTCAGCCAGTAATGATACACAATATGTCTTGCTTGACCCCTGCCCCAGGGGTAAAATTCAAGCAGCACATTATTTTATTTCGGAGAGGAAAAAAAAGAGAGACAGGACACAAACAAAGACATAACACAAGGGTGGGTAAGAAAAAGAAGACAAACAGAATTCATTATTTCTGGACGGTAAACACCCGGGAATACAAACATGTAGGTATGAAAATAAAGAACACAATGATGTGAGAGACAGGACACAAACAAAGACATAACACAAGGGTGGGTAAGAAGAAGAAGAAGAAGAAGAAGAAGACAAACAGAATTCATTATTTCTGGACGGTAAACACCCGGGAATACAAACATGTAGGTATGAAAATAAAGAACACAATGATGTCTTAAACTGCTCTCGATTTATTTCACCCCTCTCTCGACCTCGTGGTCATTTATTGTGCTAAAGGCCACGATCAAAAATTTATAAAGATGTTCCCTTTTTTTCGAAAAGGATTAAAGTTAATTTCTTCTACCAATATTTACTTTACGTAGTTTATCGACTGCTTACAGTCGTACTTATTTGAACTAGGAACCAGTTTATTATAATTTTTCTGAGCGAAATCATTTCGCAAATGTGAACAGTGAACACTCGAAATTTATTTCCTGGATGGAGATAAAAACCCAGTAAAGCACCTATTCAGGAAATGAAAAAAATATTTTGGGGCTTGGGACCTTTGCAAGGGATCGTCGGAAAAGCAAGACACAGTCCCTTCTAAAAATTTGAACGTTGGCAAAATTTTACTAGAGCTAAATCCTTCAAATCAACTTTGGAACTGTGCTCGAAATTTATTTCCTGGATGGAGATAAAAACCCAGTAAAGCCCCTATTCAGGAAATGAAAAAATATTTTGGGGCTTGGGTCCTTTGCAAGAGATCGTCAGAAAAGCAAGACACAGTCCCTTCTAAAAATTTGAACGTTGGCAAAATTTTACTAGAGCTAAATCCTTCAAATCAACTTTGGAACTGTGAGGTTTTATTAACTTATTTCTGATTTTCAAAGTTCCAAACACTTACTGGTGGGTTTAAAATACGACAACAAACATAAGCGGGCTTTCAAAATTACTGAAGTAAATAAAAATGTAGGTAGGTATTAGGTATTTAAATCTAAAAACCTATTATTTTTCAAAACCGTATAAAAAAATCTTCTTGTTATTCATGGGAAACTGCATTTCCACATTCGATTAAAAAAATACAAGATTTTTTTTTTTTTTTTAAGCTTGCAAACGACAACAAACATAAGCGGGCTTTCAAAATTACTGAAGTAAATAAAAATGTAGGTATTAGGTATTTAAATCTAAAAACCTATTATTTTTCAAAACCGTATAAAAAAAAAATCTTCTTGTTATTCATGGGAAACTGCATTTCCACATTCGATTAAAAAATACAAGATTTTTTTTTTTTTTTTAAGCCTGCAAAAAAGCTCGCGCGATTAAAATGTACTGGTATAACACATTCAAATGAGAGATGGATTTCGTCAGAGTTATTTTTTTACCTACCAGGATCGTGTTAAAGATTGCGAACTAAAAACCACGAATTAAAACAGTAGGTATTCACAGATGAGTTCATTTATTAGATGTAAATAATTAATTGTTTAATTGTTAACCAGCAGGAGTCGGGGGTTTGTGTTCTGTCTAATTCTCTCAGATGTTTTAATTTAAACATTTACAAAATTACTTTTCGAAAACAAAAGGAGTAACTGTATTCACCTATGTACTTATAAGTTTCATATTACATTCAAATGTAAAAGTTTGAGATGTAAGGAAATTAAAAATGGTCTTGGTTTTACTGACGGGTCTTTATATCTACAAATCATCCATAAGCAAGTAAGTAGATAGGTATCTACATTAAAATATCAAGTCAGTAGGTAATTCAAATAAATAATGACTCCAAACCAATACCTGTATTATGAAAATAGTGCTAATTGAAAAGGGCAGAATTAGTCCCATCAACGAAACATAAATATTTAGCTTTACCCGAACAAAGTAGGTAGGTACTGGGGACCGCTTCACAGAAAATTAAAATCTAAATACATCTAATGGAGTTGAAATCAAAAGGAATTACCCGGTGAATGATAAATTATTTAATTAAATTCCATTTTATTTTTGAATAACATGTAAAATGTTACAATAAACTTTATTGAAGTGTGTGCATTGGGTTTTGTGAAGAGTTGAAAGTTTGCCGTAATTACTCGATAAATATACAGAAATACCTTCAGCAGGCCCGGAGACCTGAAATCAGGATCAATATGAAAAGTTGATTACCCATCATATTGAGATAAAAATTTCCATTTCTGGCCATCACAATCTAATTATCCGAGTTCCATCGTAGTTCTAAATCTTATTTTTGATACCTACCTACATGCAAAAATATCTAGATCAACAGGTTAAATTTGTACAAAATCAGTATGGCCTGAGTAAGGATGAACGCTAAATACGGGCCTCAAAGTAAAAAGGTACGATATGTTTTGTAATTGAATTTTCTCTAAAACCATACAACAAATACTCGTACCTATATTTCATCTAAAAATTTCAAATTGACTTCATAAAGCCCATTACCTACCTCTTGTTTCACAATACCGTGTATATTCATATTTGCCTACCGTTTACATCATTGGAAATTTACATATTCACTTATTTTCAGATTCAAATAGAATTAGCAAAAAAACAAAATAAGAACCGATTAGGATTTTGCAGAGATGAAATGGGATAAGTTAGGGGGTGTTAATAAACATATTATATTGTATCATTAGGTTTTCGTAAAATAAAAGGGTATTTCCCTAAGGTGGCTTGTGTCTTATTTCATATCACGTGAGAAGGGGGAGCTACTCAATGAATAATCGAAACAAATGAAACAATATTCACAGACAGACGGAAAATTTTCCAACTTTATACATATTTTGGTCTCCTGATGCCTAAGAAGTAGGTAAGGATCACTAAAAATTTCACGATCCTGAGCAATGTACAGACAGAAGTAAATTTTTTGTCTGTATTAGAAGTACACTATAAAAAAGCACCCCAAACACAATTTTGCCCATGTACCTCTTCCCTACCCCCCGAATAAATTTTTACGACGTTACAGCACAATGCAATTATTTGGGTTTAATAAATTTGAACGATTTTAAACAGATAAATTACCAATATTGGCTATTTAGCCGAACATTTTTCTCGGAGCATTTCATCAATTCCTCTCACCCCTTCTACGTATATGGTTTGGAGAGAGTTTTCATTTCTGATTGGGAACATCACAACTTTCATTGATTGAAAAATATGGAACTCGGAGAAAAACTGCTTAGAATGAGATCTGGATTGTGGAGCAAAAACTTCCATAAATATGGTCTTGAGATTATTTAATAAATTTGAACGATTTTAAACAGATAAATTACCAATATTGGCTATTTAGCCGAACATTTTTCTCGGAGCATTTCATCAATTCCTGTTTTTAAAAAATCATAATGATATGATAGGAATGAAAAATTTCTACGTCTTCCCCCTGGGAATTTTTGGAAAATGTAAACACGGATTGCTAAAAAAAAAGCAGTGTGAAAAATATTTATTATTCATAAATCACCGGAACTAATTCTGATTTAAGTTTGATATGCGGTGGGTTTTAAACCCATCAACCATTTACCCAGATTCTTAAATTTCGCATAGTTTTTTTTTTCTCTGTAATTTAGCTACCACTAATACTGTTTTGGGGTATTCAAAAATAATTTAATTCCATTTTTATTTGCAAATACAGACATTTTCGTAAAAAATCTAAAGTTGCAACATTAGGTACTTAAAGTTCCTGAGAGAACAGTATTCGATTTCAAACCTCAAAATGAGTGAGTAAAAAGGAAGAGAAAGGATTTTTCCTCATAATTTTATTTCTAAAAAATCCCTTTTTGTCAATTATGCAAAACTGAAAAATTAATTGAACATTACACTACAACGTGTGCTATGTTTCATTTGTTGTTAATAAATCAGCCGTACATTGTTTACTGTAATGTTTGATATCTTTATTTGACAATGTTTACTTTTGGATCCTCGATTGTTTTTGTCATTTGAAGAGAAAGTTGTGAGCTAAGTGTGTTCGCTTTCCTTTCAAGAGCTTTCATGGGTTCGAGTGTTGGGTAATAATGTACCTACCTACTTTGCTTACTTGCTTGAAAGCAGGTTTGCTATCAGGATTAATCAATGTGTCAAGTAGCTTGAAGAGCAATCTTTATGTTGTATAGGTACCAATGAGATCAGTTGAATCTGGTCAAATTACATTCCACTACTAAAGTACATCAGCAAAAATGTATCTACTTCTTTGTGCCAATAAATATAAAAATGAAAAATCTTTATAACTAAGAACATATTAAATCTGAACAAAAATATATAAAATATCTACTTTCTTTCCTTTATTATACCTACCTACAGAGCTCATTCAATTTTTTGAGTTTTCATTTTTATTCTTAAATGTTTTTCATTCTTATTGTAAGTATCTAATAAATAATGCAGATTGTTTGGAATAAGTATTGTCGGAAAGTTTATACGGGGTATATTGTTGATATCAAATAGGTATGTATCAGGAAAGTGAGCTTTGGTTAATCTCAAATTTAGAGGAAAATGCGTTATTGTTATTTTCATTGGACTTAGAAGAAACAAAAACCTTCTAACAATGACTTTGTAAATGAAGGAGATACCTATGATGAAAATTATTGTTTGCTTATAATATGTCCCGGATGCAAAAGATTTTTCTCTTCTAAAAAGTTTCAGCATAAAGTATTTCTCAGCTTCTTCCTTTTCCAATTGCCAACATACACGGTGTTTTGACGCGACGCGATGTTGCTATGATTTTAGTTGGTCCGTCAAATTTTGTTGCATTCTTCTATTTCTTCTTGTGCCCACTGGCTGTCTGAAAGAAATATGTATAGGTAAATAGGTATGGAGGTAATATCAGAATATGATCTTTATTCTTCCGGGTTCTTCCGATTTCACTGCATCCTATATGGAATTTTACTAGTATTAAATACAGCGCATCACATCAAACGCCTTAAATTTATATCTATTTGAATATTACTTTTCCCCTGCCCCCCCCTTCGAATATTGAATTTTCCTCGTACTTTAGAGGGCAATAAAATTATAAATTAATATTTTTATACATCTCAAGCCATAAGATTTTTCAAAGATAATAATATATTGTATACTCAGCAAGATAAATCTGAGTTATTATTGTTACAAAATAAAATATTTTTATGTGCAGAATATTTTTTTTAAATATATTAATATATTTATACTGTCGAATTCAAATAGGTTGGAAAAATAACGTAATGAGCTATGTAAAAATGAAAATACTCAATAACAAACGAACGAATGGTGTATTTTGACATGGAGCTTATTGCAAATTGGAATTCAAATTTGAGTTTTAAAAAAGCAGTGACAAGGCCGATATGTTTTTGCAAGCAGGTAAACTCGGCTAACAAGGCTTGCTAAAGATAAACAATGGAAAGCCACTTTTTCTTTGAGCAATTCTGTACCACCAAAAGCTGATTCATGAAAATCAATTATGACTTTGTTGGTCTTCAAGTGGAAAAGAAAAATGTCTTCCCGAAAAATGTAACAAATATTCAGGTTAAATTTAGAAATACTCGGTACTAGTTCAACTAGTAAGGTTCAAGCATATGTTACTTTTAGCTATATTGTTACACTTTACCAATTCAATATTCCATTGTAGATACATACTTTGAAGAGTTTGCATGTTAAACTTCCATGAATCAAACTTCAATTTACCCTCAAATATAATTATGAAGTAATTATTTCATATGTCGCATACCTACTTCTTTCTATACAATACATATTTGGTCATTAATCATCATTCCAGATCATTGTAGATACATACTTTGAAGAGTTTGCATGTTAAACTTCCATGAATCAAACTTCAATTTACCCTGAAATATAATTATGAAGTAATTATTTCATATGTCGCATACCTACTTCTTTCTATACAATACATATTTGGTCATTAATCATCATTCCAGAAATCTTCTTTCAAAAACTAGAATTTACTTCATTATTGCGTTTTGACCTCTCAACTTCATGTTCATACCTTCTGTTATTATGATTCAAATAATCATTTATTTGCGCGCTTCATTATTGTACGTATAAATCGTATAATTCAAATCTAAATCAATTTGATATTTTGGATAATTAATTTTCGTCTTCTTCGTATTCAGTGTTACCGCGAGGTCTCATCCAAAAATTAATTAACAGAATTTTTGTGAATAAAGATAGGTACCTACTACACCATTATACTGATCTACCCAAAATAGGGCACATTTCACAGAATACATAGAGGAGATAGGTACTTGTTTTAGATTTTCAGAGGGTATGCACTTTTGTGAATAAAGATACTACACCATTAATACTGATCTACCCAAAATAGGGCACATTTCACAGAATACATAGAGGAGATAGGTACTTGTTTTAGATTTTCAGAGGGTATGCACTTTTTCTCTATGAAAACCTTCACTTTATCCTCAGCCCAATCAATTCTTCACTCTTCTTAGGTTTAAACTTCTTACAAAAGATTAAGAGCTCAGGCTATTTCAAGACCTTCTCGTCAAGTAGTTGAACTTCCTTTCAAAGATCACGTCCTGATTGAAGCAACTAATCTAGCTTTCTTTTCTCCTTTTGTATATTAGGAAGGTACTTGATGCAAAACTAATAACAGGTGTCTAGTGTAAGGCCAAGTGTACATAGCACATCACACACCGTGATTCTTCGGTATAGCATACGAACCAGAACTATTATTGTTGGTGGATGTGACCATTTCACCAATGCAATGTCCAACATATAGACTTATAGAGGGAGTGTTGTGATGGCTTATCATTTTAAAGTTGGACTTAAAAAACAACTTGGCTTTTTTTTCGTCCTTCAATTTTTTCCCTGAACTTTTTTTAAAATGTTTCCTTGCAAAAAGATAAATACCTACTTAAAGTAATCTTCTTAGACCTACCTACATGCAAAAATATCTAGATCAACAGGTTAAATTTGTACAAAATCAGTATGGCCTGAGTAATGATGAACGCTAAATACGGGCCACGAATTAAAACAGTAGGTATTCACAGATGAGTTAATTTATTAGATGTAAATAATTAATTGTTTAATTGTTAACCAGCAGGAGTCGAGGGTTTGTGTTCTGTCTAATTCTCTCAGATGTTTTAATTTAAACATTAACAAAATTACTTTTCGAAAACAAAAGAAAGGAGTAACTGTATTCACCTATGTACTTATAAGTTTCATATTACATTCAAATGTAAAAGTTTGAGACGTAAGGAGATTAAAAATGGTCTTGGTTTTACTGACGGGTCTTCTACAGAGTACAACACAACGGAAATCTTATTTCCAAACATATTCCTACTATCTACCTACCTATCATCCATAAGCAAGTAAGTAGATAGGTATCTACATTAAACAAGTCAGTAATTCAAATAAATAATGACTCCAAACCAATACCTGTATTATGAAAATAGTGCTAATTGAAAAGGCAGAATTAGTCCCATCAATGAAACATAAATATTTAGCTTTACCCGAACAAAGTAGGTAGGTACTGGGGACCGCTTCACAGAAAATTAAAATCTAAATACATCTAATGGAGTTGAAATCAAAAGGAATTACCCGGTGAATGATAAATTATTTAATTAAATTCCATTTTATTTTTGAATAACATGTAAAATGTTACAATAAACTTTATTGAAGTGTGTGCATTGGGTTTTGTGAAGAGTTGAAAGTTTGCCGTAATTACTCGATAAATATACAGAAATACCTTCAGCAGGCCCGGAGACCTGAAATCAGGATCAATATGAAAAGTTGATTACCCATCATATTGAGATAAAAATTTTTAAAATGTTACAATAAACTTTATTGAAGTGTGTGCATCGGGTTTTGTGAAGAGTTGAAAGTTTGCCGTAATTACTCGATATATATACAGAAATACCTTCAGCAGGCCCGGAGACCTGAAATCAGGATCAATATGAAAAGTTGATTACCCATCATATTGAGATAAAAATTTCCATTTCTGGCCATCACAATCTAATTATCCGAGTTCCATCGTAGTTCTAAATCTTATTTTTGATACCTACCTACATGCAAATAGCCATTAAAGGACAGGGGAAAAAGTTTTGAAAAGCCAAATAGCTATCACAGCATTGAACTTTCAGTAATCTCTGTTCTTTTTAAAAATACGACTAAAAACAAGTTCTAAATGCATAGAAGATAACAAAATCCAGTGAGATATCAGTGTTGATGGGCGAATACTATGGTTAAACTCAATTACCTATAGGGTTTGAATGAAAATCGAACACGGACCGATGGTTTTGAAATTTTGAATTTTCAATGATAGCAAGCTATTTTCATTCGAATTTGAACGCTCAAGTACCTACCTAAGTAGACATATGAGTATTCCTAAAATTTAAACAACGTATTTACCACTCGTCAGTTTGCGAGATTTCATCAACCATTTGAATGAAATTCATGTTTCGACTGAAAAATCGGTCTTGTCAAGACAATATTTTTGAGAAGCAGCTAGAATCAACGCCACAGAAAAAAGGTTGAAACTTATCGTCTGGATTGAAAGTTCAACGAATTCCCTAAATACGGGCCTCAAAGTAAAAAGGTACGATATGTTTTGTAATTGAATTTTCTCTAAAACCATACAACAAATACTCGTACCTATATTTCATCTAAAAATTTCAAATTGACTTCATAAAGCCCATTACCTACCTCTTGTTTCACAATACCGTGTATATTCATATTTGCCTACCGTTTACATCATTGGAAATTTACATATTCACTTATTTTCAGATTCAAATAGAATTAGCAAAAAAACAAAATAAGAACCGATTAGGATTTTGCAGAGATGAAATGGGATAAGTTAGGGGGTGTTAATAAACATATTATATTGTATCATTAGGTTTTCGTAAAATAAAAGGGTATTTCCCTAAGGTGGCTTGTGTCTTATTTCATATCACGTGAGAAGGGGGAGCTACTCAATGAATAATCGAAACAAATGAAACAATATTCACAGACAGACGGAAAATTTTCCAACTTTATACATATTTTGGTCTCCTGATGCCTAAGAAGTAGGTAAGGATCACTAAAAATTTCACGATCCTGAGCAATGTATACAGACAGAAGTAAATTTTTTGTCTGCATTAGAAGTAGACGAAACAATTTGGCGAAAACCCCCTTATGGAAGAACCTGCCATTAGAATTGAAAATCTGATAATGAGATTGAACTTGGAGGCAAAAATTACACGCAGACAGAAGTAAATTTTTTGTCTGTATTAGAAGTACACGAAATAATTTGGCGAAAACCCCCTTATGGAAGAACCTGCCATTAGAATTGAAAATCTGATAATGAGATTGAACTTGGAGGCAAAAATTACACGAGCCGACCACACTCAAAACTGACATTTTTCCATAATAGAAACATCACTATTAAATAATAATTTATATGTATAAAAACACATTATTTTGTACACATTACATATGCAGCAAGTCAATTACGGCATTAATCTGCATACAAAACTCACGCTCACAGAAAAGGTTTAAGGTTTATTCTTCCGTGACATTTTTCCATAATAGAAACATCACTATTAAATAATAATTTATATGTATAAAAACACATTATTTTCTACACATTACATATGCAGCAAGTCAATTACGGCATTAATCTGCATACAAAACTCACGCTCACAGAAAAGGTTTAAGGTTTATTCTTCCCTTAATTTTTTTTTTTTCGAGATCAATTTTCGAACATACTCTGCACACATACATTATGTTCTGATGCTTCCGGTTCCTTTGCAGCACAACGTCAAGTTTTGAAAATGCCTCGCTCAAAAAGCAAAACACTTTAATACGCCCGTTCTGCTCAATTAATTTTTTTCTCCAAATTTTTTTCTCACCCCTTCTACGTATATGGTTTGGAGAGAGTTTTCATTTCTTGTTGGGAACATCACAACTTTCATCGATTGAAAAATATGGAACTCGGAGAAAAACTGCTTAGAATGAGATCTGGATTGTGGAGCAAAAACTTCCATAAATATGGTCTTGAGATGTACACATACTTTGTATTTTGCTATTTGCAAATACAGACATTTTCGTCAAAAATCTAAAGTTGCAACATTACTTAAAGTTCCTGGGAGAACAGTATTCCATTTCAAACCTCAAAATGAGTGAGTAAAAAGGAAGAGAAAGGATTTTTCCTCATAATTTTATTTGTAAAAAATCCGTTTTTGTCAATTATGCAAAACTGAAAAATCAATTGAACATTACACTACAACGTGTGCTATGTTTCATTTGTTGTTAATAAATCAGGCGTACATTGTTTACTGTAATGTTTGATATCTTTATTTGACAATGTTTACTTTTGGATCCTCGATTGTTTTTGTCATTTGAAGAGAAAGTCAGTTCCCCAAACTATTTTTCATCCATTTGATTTCTTTCGCTCAAATGTTCACGAAAAATCATCACAAGCTGCTCCTTCAAATAATAAAACGGAACTTTTTAAAAAAAAGCCGCACTCAAAAAGCACTGCAATAATTTACCGTAATGACCTGGTTTCATGCTAGGTTCTTTTACAAACAAAAAATAAAAAAGGCTTTTTTGTCTGTGTGAATGACGTATCTGTGTTTACCTTCAGAGAGGGAAGTGTTCAACACTTTCCATACAGATGACTAATTATGTTTTCTTCTCTTTCGTCATAAATCTATCTATCCCTTCATCTGAGAAATAAAAAGGTAGGGAAAAAAACCTGTCATATTGACAGCTATGAGATTTCAACTTTAGATTTTTTACTAAAAAGTCGTAAAAGTCAGGAAATTTTTTTGATTAGTTTTGTTTCACTATAAAAAAAAAGCACCCCAAACACAATTTTGCCCATGTACCTCTTCCCTACCCCCCGAATAAATTTTTACGACGTTACAGCACAATGCAATTATTTGGGTTTAATAAATTTGAACGATTTTAAACAGATAAATTACCAATATTGGCTATTTAGCCGAACATTTTTCTCGGAGCATTTCATCAATTCCTGTTTTTATGTATCAGGAAAGTGAGCTTTCGTTAATCTCAATTTTAGAGGGAAATGCTTTATTGTCATTAGACTTAGAAGAAACAAAAACCTTCTTACAATGACTTAGTAAATGAAGGAGATACCTAGGTATGATGAAAATTATTGTTTGCACACAATATGTCCCGGATGCAAAAGATTTTTCTCTTCTAAAAAGTTTCAGCAAGTATTTCTCAGCTTCTTCCTTTTCCAAATACCAACATACACGATGCGACGCGACGTTGCTATGATTTTAGTTGGTCCGTCAAAATTTGTTGCATTCTTCTTGTGCCCACTGGCTGTCTGAAAGACATATGTATAGGTATGGAGGTAATATCAGAATATGATCTTTATTCTTCCGGGTTCTTCCGATTTCACTGCATCCTATATGGAATTTTACTAGTATTAAATACAGCGCATCACATCAAACGCCTTAAATTTATATCTATTTGAATATTACTTTTCCCCTGCTCCCCCTTCGAATATTGAATTTTCCTCGTACTTTAGAGGGCAATAAAATTATAAATTAATATTTTTATACATCTCAAGCCATAAGATTTTTCAAAGATAATAATATATTGTATACTCAGCAAGATAAATCTGAGTTATTATTGTTACAAAATAAAATATTTTTATGTGCAGAATATTTTTTTTAAATATATTAATATATTTATACTGTCGAAAGAAGTAATGTTAGATAGTATTGTAGGAATGAAACAGCTCAAGGAAGGATTGGGTGTTCATGCAAAGTTACCTGTTCTTCTCGTGACAATGTAAATAATTATGTAATAAGTAATAAGGTAGGTATCCAACTTCCAACTGTAATAATGTAGCTAATAAAAACTAAGAATCACTAAAAATCAATTTTACATGCATGTAGGTAGCGATGCAACTTTCCAGTCACTAGGTACTAGCTTAAATAAATTTAATGAGCAAAATAAATGTCTCAGCTTAATAGGACCTAATTGATCATAACAAAACTTGATTTAATCAAAGTTATTACGTACTGTTGGGCGATAAAAATATTAAATGAAGATTCCAACAAAGCTAAGGTCAAGATGATTTCCTAACAGGTTCAAAAGTTAAAAGAAGGGATTGAGACTTTGAATTTTTTACGAGATGTAGGACGGCTCAAGATAGTGTGTTTAGATAATGTTTCAATTTTTATCGTATGAGGTTGTCCATAGAAATATACCTATCTAACCATGTAGGTATTCCATGTAGGTATTCCACTTCGTAGATAAGAAGAGCTATATTTTTTATACAAAAGACTTTCCACGTGAGGGCTAAAATACAAATGAAAAATACCCAAAACACGCCGACAATGTAAATAATTATGTAATAAGTAATAAGGTAGGTATCCAACTTCCAACTGTAATAATGTAGCTAATAAAAACTAAGAATCACTAAAAATCAATTTTACATGCATGTAGGTAGCGATGCAACTTTCCAGTCACTAGGTACTAGCTTAAATAAATTTAATGAGCAAAATAAATGTCTCAGCTTAATAGGACCTAATTGATCATAACAAAACTTGATTTAATCAAAGTTATTACGTACTGTTGGGCGATAAAAATATTAAATGAAGATTCCAACAAAGCTAAGGTCAAGATGATTTCCTAACAGGTTCAAAAGTTAAAAGAAGGGATTGAGACTTTGAATTTTTTACGAGATGTAGGACGGCTCAAGATAGTGTGTTTAGATAATGTTTCAATTTTTATCGTATGAGGTTGTCCATAGAAATATACCTATCTAACCATGTAGGTATTCCACTTCTTCGTAGATAAGAAGAGCTATATTTTTTATACAAAAGACTTTCCACGTGAGGGCTAAAATACAAATGAAAAATACCCAAAACACGCCTATATTTTTTAAAAGTAATTTAGAGGTACGAAAATGTATTGACTTTTGAAAGCCAAATAAAGGAAAAGCGATCATTATGTTGATGACACCCATTATTAAAATTATTTGTGATCAACATCTTTTTTCTTCTTTTCAAAAAATATATTCACGAGAGAGCAATTCGCGGGGTGGTTTCACTTTCAAGAAATGAACGCTTTTCAATCATTGAAGAAGAAAAAATACAACTTTTTTCTTCTTTTCAGAAAATATATTCACGAGAGAGCAATTCGCGGGGTGGTTTCACTTTCAAGAAATGAACGCTTTTCAATCATTGAAGAAGAAAAAATACAAAGAAAATTCCTTATCTATGTAAAATAAGAAGCAACTCAAAAAACAATATAAATAAGAAGTAATGCATTATTATTTTTTTTGCTGAATAAAAGAAATTTCACACGCTGTGATAACATAAAACAACAAAAGGAAATATTAACTATATGAGTTTTCAGTAATTTGCTGAATAAAAGAAATTTCACACGCTGTGATAACATAAAACAACAAAAGGAAATATTAACTATATGAGTTTTCAGTAATTTCCCAAATAAGAAATATTTTTATGTAGGTCTACGTAAGTATAGAATTTTTTTCCATTGTTTGGTGAATAATAATACCTAATCTTTCCTTTTGATTTTAAATAAGGAGGTAGTTTTCTTTTCTAATTTCCATCCTTACTTTAACAAAAAGAACAATACCTACTTTCTGTCCAAATAAGCAAGAAAAAAGCTCAGTAAATACATATTAACAGAATACCGATGTTAAACTGACTTCTATGAAAATAGAACGAACTAGTGCCGCAATTAATATCTAGAGAAAATTAGTCAAATTTAATTCATTCATATTTTTATTACATATTTTGAATACTCTTCAAGATTCATGTATGAGTTTTTATTGCATTGCATTGGACATCATTAGTGCTCTATTGTCCATTCATAAATCTGAACTTTGTAATCCTTTCTTCTCAGATACCTAAAACTTTTTCGAAAGGTCATAAAATTGTTATCTATTTTATACCTTTCTTTTTATGACGAGACATTGAAATCGAAGACAAGTCTGAAGTTGTATTCTTTCTTTCTGTTGCAATGATAGTTTCCTTATTAGGTTACGTAAGAGACAATAATGCTGTTGAATAGGAAGATTGGTTTGCAATTTGTATGTGCATTTTAGACGTTTTTTTCTATGTCATTGTATGCATTGTGCTACAATCTGAATGCTTGACAACCATTTTGATTACCATGTTCTAAAACTAATCACAACAATACGTATCAAAATTTCCAATGTTGGTAAATGATTTTTATGTAAAATTGAATTTCAAGCTGAATTCACTTGTTGGGAGCTAACTGAACTAGCATATAACGTACATTTCCACAGGTATCAAATACCAAGAACAGATATTTTATTGGCTATAAAGGATCTATGTCGTTACTAAGGAACACAATATAATATTGCACTTAAAATAAAATATCTACGTTTAATACTTTTTGAATTAAGAAAATATTTCACCACTATTCATAACACACTATGAAATTTGTTCATAATTATTATTACATTTCAATCAGTATTATGATCCTAGGAAATTTGTACGCTATGATTTATATGCACTTTAATGACTCTATCAAATTTCTTTCTTTATTTATCGCTATTTTATAGTTCACATTAACCCGTAAACTATATTGGTTTCTCACTCATACCTACTGTTCTTATGCACTTGTTTAATTTTTATTTTGTACTTTTAATTGCAGTTTTAATATCCCTCGTTGTAACATCATATTAGATTTCTCATATCCGGAGAGCAACTTGTAATAAAAGTAGGAAGAATCAAAATTTTATAAAGAATACCTATCAAAAAATCATCAAGCTTTCATTACCCAAGCTCAATTATATTTTTTAATGCTTTTACTGTGAATGGTCTTTCCATTTGTGAGAAAACTGCATTGGAATCTAGAAATATCTCAAAGAAAAATAATGAAACTGTACTCGTATAACAATGGGAATAAACTTTCTGTTATTATCGAAGATATTCTAAATCTGGTAGGTAACGGTTATTGGCCTCAATGGTTTATCTGTATTTACTAAGACATTTTATTCTCAGCATTTTAAAATTGTTTTTAAATAAACTGGAAAATTAAACGACTGCTTTGGTTAAAAGAATATAGCGGACCAGTGTCTGAACGTCATCAGTGAAACTCATCATGAAAAACAAAACAATAGCCACTGGATGTCACTTCGAAATGCTTTCAGACGGAACGATCTACACCACAGGGAAGATATCTATTTGTACTCATCATTCTGGAGCATATTATTAATTGTTTAATGAATTAACAATGAAACATAATATTTATAAAAGCTATATAATATGAGCATATGAACGACAAGCAAAATATTTTACATACACTCGCTCAATATGAGTCTAATTTTTCTTGAAAAAAAAGGCCCAAAGTAAAAAGCCCCGCACATGGATGGCTCCATGCAGAGAACAAATACATTTCAGCTCACGTGTCGATGGAAAAATACGTTTGGAAAAAACACGGAAAATTCTTGAAGCATCACGGGACACTTTGCAACAAAAAAACAAACGAAATTTTGTTTTCATACACGGATGAGAATTTAAGATGTTCGAAATAATATTTCGAACAGACACCTCTCGTGTGCTAAATACAAGGTCCCGATGATAGCACATTGCTCCCGATTAATTCCTAATTAGTCGTGACTAACTTTGTTGACTAGTTTGGGAAGACAAACTGTAGGTAAACGTAGATTCGTAATACAAAGTAAAAAAATTGTAATTACATATTATTTAATCATTATGAAACTCTCAAACGTGAAACTTTCCTTGCCAGTTAGACAGATCCTACTTTTACTAATATGTAACATTGTAACATGAATACAAGTTAATTTCAACACTTTTTTGTTATTTAATAAAACTTCACAAAGAGAAAGTAACAAACATTTTTTTCCTTTAAAATATGATTGTCAAGTTGAAGAAGAAAAGTTCGAAACGTGTGTTTAACACGTGACATAGCGAAACAATTACAATATTATTCAATAAATGAATTGTGCTCTAACAATAATACAATAATTAACAAGAACCATAACAGCGGGATGAACAAACGAAGAGCTTGGAAAAAAATAAGCCCCTGTTAGATTGCTAGATGTATCAATAAACTTTCTGTTATTGTTATTATCGAAGATATTCTAAATCTGGTAACGGTTATTGGCCTCAATGGTTTATCTGTATTTACTAAGACATTTTATTCTCAGCATTTTAAAATTGTTTTTAAATAAACTGGAATTAGATGTAAGCCCCAACATAAATAGGTGAATCTATATTAACTGTAAATAATAAAATAATTCGCAACAAAAGATATACAGAAGCCAAAGAAGAGTTGCAAAATTGAATTTTACCTTACCATCCTAATTGCAAATATTGTAAGCTAGATGTAAGCCCCAACATAAATAGCAGGTGAATCTATATTAACTGTAAATAATGAAATAATTCGCAACAAAAGATATACAGAAGCCAAAGAAGAGTTGCAAAATTGAATTTTACCTTACCATCCTAATTGCAAATATTGTAAGGTTTGAAAATGCATTTGTTGCAAAAATCGGCAAGAGGTCTTTGAAACCTTTTTGACAATAATAATTATAGAGCTAATGCAATTTCCCTTTTGTATAAATCAGTAAAATAGATATTACCTAAAGGTAAATGTACTAACCTCATTCCAGTTGTTGGAATTTTAGCAAATGACAGAACAACAGATAACAATAAAAGTACCTACTTACACAGCTTTTCGCTTTTAGTCCAGCTGTGAAAATTGGAAAATTACACCTTACTTATTCTTCTATTTGACATTATTTTGACTTTTCTTTTTGACATTCGTGACCGATAATTTCTGTGTATAGAAGCATTTTTTTCCTTTTTTTTTCATGAATGATTCAACTCTTTTATTGATGATCAGTATCATTATCATCTGCGTCATTATCATTAGGTATTGAAAATCATCATCAGAGGATATCTCTTCCACTTTTTTATTATTTAAATTTTTTATATTTTTTATGTGTTTACACTTGTCTTATTTATTTTTCTAAATTACTTGAAAATTAAATTAAATAAATTTATTTATTGCAATAAATCTATGTTAATGTTTTCGAATTTAATTTAATACCGTTTACTTAAGTTTACTTACTCTCCGAGGTGTAATTAATGGAGTAATGGTGTCATTTCGTAAATCTGATGATGTAAGATAATGTTTTAGAATTGTTTAATTGATATGATAATGGGGAAATGTTAAAATCAATCTCTAATGCTGACGTTTCTAATGCCATAAAATATTGAAGGTAATGTCGACTTGGCAAATTATTAACACGGAATCACTCTATCGTACAAAGAACGAAACTTCGTCGAGCATAGGTACAAAAATGGCTTGTACGTATTTTGAATTTTGAAACGTTAGTAGATGGGCCTATTTCACCACTCTCAAAAGAGTCTCACACACCGTGATTCTTCGGTATAGCATACGAACCAGAACTATTATTGTTGGTGGATGTGACCATTTCATCAATGCAATGTCCAACATACTAGAGGGAGTGTTGTGATGGCTTATCATTTTAAAGTTGGACTTAAAAAACAACTTGGCTTTTTTTTTCGTCCTTCAATTTTTTCCCTGAACTTTTTTTAAAATGTTTCCTTGCAAAAAGATAAATACCTACTTAAAGTAATCTTCTTTTTTATGCGTACTCTATAATATGTATTTGGACTTATGATTAATTTTTATCACTTTATATATTGAGTAATAAGTTGCGGTATTAAAGGACCCACTTCTTTATCCTGAATGTTTTGATTAATTTGGAAGACATTGGATTTAATAGGGGTAGAAAAAGGAGTGGGGGTATAACAAGCCATCAGTTTTACAGTAAGTCTTGCAGAATAAAGTCAAAAATTGATAATTAGAAATAATTCCCCTGTCTCATTCTTTACTTATTTTTCTTGTGGTTTTAGTCGGATATTAAATGGCTTTTAGTGTGGTTTTTCACTAAGCAAATAAATACCTACTATTTGAGAGCTGAGAAAGAGCTATCTCTATAGAGAGTAAAAAATACTTTTTTCTGAAGCTTACCCACCTCTATAGGTACAATTCGAGTAACATAGGTATTAGGCATCCTCTTATAATTCTTATATGAACATGCTGTTATAAATTAATAATATGTAAGAATATAAAGTAAAGTGAATTCAGAAGAAATTAGAATATGATATTTGCATTGAATAAATTGAATCATTTTTCATTTTGTTTATTTGTATTAATATAAAAAGTATACTTTTTCCGGTGACTCCCTTAAAAAAAATAAGAAGCTGATGCATTATTTACAAATGAGTTAAAAGAAGACAATATATCAGGTGCCTTTCTCATAAATATAAAAAACAAAAACAAGATGCCACAGAAATTCTGGATGATTTTTATAAAACCTTGAATTTAAAAAGCACACTTTCCTATGGAGCTCTAGAAAGCATTAGTTTTGGGACATCCTTTGTAGAAATTCATCATTTGTTTACTTAATATATTTTCTTAAGATTAATATGCAGATACTTTTAGACATTTTTTTTTTTTTATATGGGTATAATAATTCCCATTCTCATATTTTGATAAGTGCTTCAGCAAGCTTTACTTCAGAAATAATGGATGTGTGGAGAGATTTATAAAAGCTGGAATATTGATTCTAATGTTTTTACGTTCATATTTATAAGATAAAGATGAACCTGCTGTATCTATTCTGTAAAAGCCCCGTTTAGAGCACTTAGTTAAGACTGTGGGAAATCCTGACACTAAAACAATTTATTGAGTCGGTATTACATACATAAACAAAGTCCATCTTATACAATACAACTCTTCAATCATGTATCAATCAATCCTTTATTATTTATATTCACAAGGACCTACAGGGTGCACTCAGCATGTTGTTAAATAGCTAATCAGCTTAATTACATTACTTAGCTGGATTTTATACATAGTAGATAACCAAATCGCGACTCGTGCCAGCAGAATAACGGTCTGTACCGGTATCGGTATAATAATGTCACACCTGTTTTTTTTCTATACCGTGAGGGTTTGTGAAACATTAGAGAAGGGGAAGGAGTTAGTTCAGTACCTAACTAAAGAAGCACACTGGACGAAATTACTGGTGAGGTTATTTTAGATTAAAAAGTATAAACTGAGGCGGAGTTCATGTCACAAGAATCATAAGAACATTGATTCTAAAAACGAAATACCTAAACGGAAAAGAAAACAATTTGAATTAAAACAGAACCGAATGGAAAACACCTTGTTTATCCTACCCGAATAAGACTGAAAAGTCCATTGGCCCCATTGAAATCTTTCATATATCTAAATCCCCTCTTATGACTACTTGTGCATCCTGTTATACAGCAATGGAATCAGAAAAAATAGATTAGCACTGTAATTAGTGACACTGTCTTTACCACAAACATAATGAATTATTATTGACATGACCCGAAATTAAACAAAGAAGAAATACAAAGGGTTGCTTAAATTCTGCTTCATATTTATTAAATCTAAACTTATTTTTATGCAAATAGTCCCTTAAAATGCGTGTAAAACAATGGAGACTGTAATCTCATTGAAAAAACCTCAAAGATTATTAACCATCAAAGTGTTCATGAACGCGAAAGAACTTGGTGACATTATTTTAGAAAAGAAACCTACTTGAGACAAAGGGTTGCTTAAATTCTGCTTCCTATTTATTAAATCTAAACTTATTTTTATGCAAATAGTCCCTTAAAACGCGTGTAAAACAATGGAGACTGTAATCTCATCGAAAAAACCTCAAAGATTATTAACCATCAAAGTGTTCATGAACGCGAAAGAACTTGGTGACATTATTTTAGAAAAGAAACCTACTTGACTAATTGGACCTTCCTGTCGAACAATGCTCTGTCTCTGGTACAGAACACCGCTAAATTCGTCATTAAAATGCCCGAGTTTTACCTTTCTTTAAATTATTCACAAATTACGGGCAAATGCCCCCTCCGCTAGGCGTTTTTTACGACCAAGACATAAACAATAATCCGTCTGGCTGCTTGTTTGCACCAGAGAATCTAATTTACATTTTATTATTTTTTAAGGCTTAATTCAGAAGGCGTAAGATTTTGAAAACACATGTCAAAATTATCTTACACCGGAGCTCTGGGGAAAATGTCTTCGTGCAAGGAGCAGCGGTTTTCAAAACGGGATTTACCTTGCCAGAATATTCGTACTTGCTTCTAAAAAACAAAGCTTAATAACATGGTTAGCTAATATTTTTTTTATAAATAAAAATATTTCAACAAGAGTGTGTTCACGAAATAAACGAAAATTTTGTCCCATAGAAGATGGGAGGTGGCTTGAAATAAAGATTGCTCTCGATATTTGGTACAAAGTAAAAGCAAAGTTCTGGGAACCACTGATTTAGAGAAAGTGTAATTTCTTGTAAAATGTAATTCTTAATAAAAAAACAAAGCTTAATAACATGGTTAGCTAATATTTTTTTATAAATAAAAATATTTCAACAAGAGTGTATTCATGAAATAAACGAAAATTTTGTCCCATAGAAGATGGGAGGTGGCTTGAAATAAAGAAGGCTCTCGATATTTGGTACAAAGTAAAAGCAAAGTTCTGGGAACCACTGATTTAGAGAAAGTGTAATTTCTTGTAAAATGTAATTCTTATATTTTTTGAATATGCTTTTATTAGCTGCTCATTAAGACTAATCCAAAATAAATGAGATCTTCAGACCCCATGTGTTTAGCATTGTTTTAAACATAATTTATTCCTATTTTTATTGTTTTTTTTTTCTGTTCTTCCTTCTTGTAGATTTCGTTCGTCTTGAACCGCTTACTTGTGCTCTTTTATTGCTGTATACTTAGCACTTATGTACCGAAGAATGTCAGTAAAATATTTGCATTCACTCATAGCACTAACGCTTTGATGATAGGATTATGGTAGTAAACTTTTATTTTGTTTGATTTTGTATTAGAATCATAAAAAGAGATTTGCCTATTTTTATTCAAATGGGGGTGCTTGTTAGCATCATTTCATCCAAAGCAAATTACACAACGCTAGTGAGTTTGGTGATTTCGAAACACACCTATCATTATGGAGTACCTATCCTTCTCACAAGGTATAGTAGGTAGATAGGTAATACCTACATTTTTACTTTCCTTATCCTATAGGAAGGAAAGTAATGTAATCGGGTCAAATTTTCGATGGTTGATTTTTAGTGCCAAAACACGTTTTAAGGTCCCTCGAGCCTAAATCCAAAGTTTCAACCATTGGTCTGTGTGTGTGTCTGTCTGTAAACAAAATATCTCGAGAACGGTAAGAGCTAGAGACTTGAAATTTGGTATGTAGCTGTCAGGTACCTACTTGAATTATTTCACAGCTAGTCATGCATTGTATCACATACGTTGACATACCTAAAGCATCCACATTTGAATAATAATAAAGCATAATACGAACCTTTTGTCTCTCCGCTTTTTTTATATACTTATTAATTATGTCTCCTGAAATTTAATGAAAATACCGAGGGCCTTCGACAGTAATTAAAATGGAGATAGCGTTTCGGAGAGAAAAAAATTGTCTTTTTTTTTCAATTGTCCTTTGTTGGATTTTTCCCATTCAGTCATTTGAAAAATGAACATAATAAATACGCATACCTAGCCATTTACGTGTGTGTTGTTTGAATAAAATCGAGCCGTCCGCCGGTGCAACGCTTGGCGGTATTTTGACAGCTTTTTGGCGGTTTTCGACCGTTTTTTGGCCGTTTTCAGCTATACCGACTAAACGGTTAGAGATATTGTAAAAGTTAGGGTAAAAGAACACTCAAATAATCATCATTTAATAGGATAAGGAAAGTCGTGTGATGTTCACACCAGATTTTTACACTCTACATCTGTGAAAAAATCTCAAGACAAAACTATTTTAATAAAGCTATTATCTTATTATAATCCATTAAATTGCTCTGTTTCTGTTACATCAAAATATTTTGTACACTATACTATAGATAGCATATACATAGCTTAGTAACTCTTAATATATATTTATTTAAAAAAAAAAACTGTACGCATTTAAGTTACACCAAACAAGCATCGCTTTAAGTACCTTTGACGAAGTGTTCTTTACAAAAAAGATAATAAATCGGTGCAACGCTTGGCGGCATTTTACCGCTTTTTGGCGGTTTTCGGTGTATTTTAACAATATCTCGGGAACGGTATGAGCTAGAGACTTTAAATTTGGTATGTAGTTCACAAATGTGACAAGGATGCAACACAAAACGTTTGGTTAAGGTAGGTGCTGCAGTTGGCGGTATTTTGACAGCTTTTTGGCGGTTTTCGACCGTTTTTTGGCGGTTTTCAGCTATACCGACTAAACGGTTAGAGATATTGTAAAGATTAAGATCTCAGGATATTTCAAGACCTTCTCGTCAAGTACCTAGTTGAACTTCCTTTCAAAGATCACGTCCTGATTGAAGCAACTAATCTTGCTTTCTTTTCTCCTTTTGTATATTAGGAAGGTACTTGATGCAAAACTAATAACAGGTGTCTAGTGTAAGGCCAAGTGTACATAGCACTTGGAATATTAGAATAATTATTAGGTAACCTAGAATAAACATGGGTTATATTAGCTATGTGTAATACAAGGGTTAGGTTTCAATCTAACTCTCGAAGGGGGGATACTTTACTTATAATTGTCACACCTGTTTTTTTTTCTATAGCGTGAGGGTTTGTGAAACATTAGAGAAGGGGAAGGAGTTAGTTCGGTAACTAAAGAAGCACACTGGACGAAATTACTGGTGAGGTTGTTTTAGATTCAAAAGAATAAAATATGGCAAAGTTGCAAAGTTCATGTCACAAGAATCATAAGGAAATTGATTCTGACCACAAATACCTGAAGGGAAAAGAAAATAACTTGGATTAGAATAGAACAGAACGGAAAATACCTTGTTTATCCTACCTGCATAAGGTTCAAAAGTCCATTAGCCCCATTGAAATCTTTCATATATCTAAATCCCCTCTTATGACTACTTGTGCATCCTGTTATACAGCAATGGAATCAGAAAAAATAGATAGGTAACACTGGTCCTGGCTTTTGAATTAGTTCAACATAAAAACAACAAAGTAAATTATTCAAAGATTCAAAACAATCACAATTAGATAATAATTGTTGTAGACAATGACTCATTGTGTCTATTATTATCTCTAATCACTCAATAAGTCAACACCTGTACCGTGTACCTACTATTCAAAGAAGAAGGAAAAATACATGCACACGATTACGATTGTGATTTGATTTTGTTTGATTTGATAAGCCATTATTAATTATAAGATAATAATAATTGTTGTAGAAATGTAGACAATGACTCATTGTGTCTATTATTATCTCTAATCACTCAATAAGTCAACACCTGTACCTACTATTCAAAGAAGAAGGAAAAATACATGCACACGATTACGATTGTGATTTGATTTTGTTTGATTTGATAAGCCATTATTATTTAAATCGTTCTTTTGTTTTGACTTTCATTACAAACATAGTTATTTATTATTGTTCTATTCGTGCACAACTGAAAATTACCTTCTTAACACTGAGACAGATATGTCAATTTATAAAATATTTTTTATATGTTTCATGATAATAAATGTACCTACCTATTCGTGCACAACTGAAAATTACCTTCTTAACACTGAGACAGATATGTCAATTTATAAAATATTTTTTATATGTTTCATGATAATACCTAGGTACCTATATGTGAAAAAGAATCTAGCACAAACAATTTGCCATCGAAATCTTTTTTATTGATCAAAAGAGTGTTACAATAAATGTGTCGAAGCATAATAGGAATAAGCAATAACGTCCCTTGTTTACAAAACCAATGATGATGTTTCTTTTCAAATTGGAACATATCTTTTTTTATCTGATCGAATGACTCACCCAAATAATACGCTATATAAAAGCCTAATTTTAACCCAAAATAAAATCTTACAACTGTTTGACTTTTGAAAATAATAAAAAAGAAGATTTAACATAAATTAAAAAAAAGGAACTTTGAAAAAAAAAGTTTGATGTTTTCATATTAGAAGGGATCAATTATTACATTGGCCCTTGTATATTACGATTACACGAACCCTACCCTCAGCTCTAGTTTTTTAAGACCACATATGTGTCATTTACATAAATGATACCATTAAGATTAAACTGAAAATAATCAATTTGTGTGAAACTACTTAAGTACTAGCTCATTTTATTCTCTCTTGCACTGACTCATTGACAAACAGTATGAGAAATAGGGAGGCATGAAAGTTTACTATACTATTTCCTCTAATGCCCGATCTTCTACAGAGAGTTTTCAGTTAATCCAGAGTTTAAGAAATACTGGTATTTGTTTTAAATCAAATGGGTGACGTCAAAGAAAACCCCTGACACTGTGTTAACTCCCTTTTACTATACTATTTCCTCTAATGCCCGATCTTCCACAGAGAGTTTCAAGTTAATCCAGAGTTTAAGAAATACTGGTATTTGTTTTAAATCAAATGGGTGACGTCAAAGAAAACCCCTGACACTGTGTTAACTCCCAGTGGTAAGATCAGCCCTACATAAGATGGGATAGCATTTTGTTGGATCAAAATGATTCAACTCTTTTTATGATGATCAGTATCATTATCATCTGCGATTAGGTATTGAAAATCATCATCAGAGGATATCTCTTCCACTTTTTTATTATTTAAATTTTTATATTTTTTATGTGTTTACACTTGTCTTATTTATTTTTCTAAATTACTTGAAAATTAAATTAAATAAATTTATTTATTGCAATAGATAATAAATTATGGGCCATGTGCTACAAGTAGCAATTTTTTAACTCGATAACTTTTCTGGAGACATCATTTCACTTTCTGAAGAAGAATAAGAAATTACAAGACAAGGGTGTTTCAGATAAAATATCTCTAATGTTGATGATAAGCCCATAAATCAGACAGAAAAAAAAACTTCTGGAAAGAAAGGGTTATCTGTAAAAAAGCTACCCCCTCTTGGGTTCCAGCTAATTACTCATCTCAATTATGAAGATGAAGAATGCATGGGTGAAGCTGAAATACTCAAGTGTTTATTCTTAATCATATTTTCAAGCAGAAACAACAACTTGGAGTTGAAATTCAACCCGTAGCTAAAGTGTTGGAAGGGTTGACTACTTCATCTGTTTTAGAAAGAGGATCCTTCAAAGTTTCTGTCCTGATAAATACCTGCAGGTGACAGGGTCAGTATTGACTTAAATTCAGTGGGCACCTCACAATAAATTGAATCCAACTTTGTAATTAAATTAGCTTTGTTCACCAGACCATTACATCATTCTTCAGACCAGTATAATAAACTCTAAAAGAAAATAATGTTTTATTATGTATGATATCTTGAGACCATCCACCTTTTTGTTACATGAACACTTATTTCTCTCGAAGATGCCATTTCCGATTCACCTCTTGTCCAGATAAGTACACATTTTAAAAGCAAAGAATTACCCTTTTTCCGCAGCGCCCAGTCAGCAGCTCAGATGTATAATAATGATATTTTGGCATTTAAATTTTTCTCCTAGATCAGACCCATATTTCCGGCTTAGAGAAGGATAACAAGCTCTAAATTTACTCGAGCAAATTTAACAAAAATATGTGGCACATGCCTCCGTTGAGTAGCCATATCATCCGAAAACTGACAATAGAACCTTTGAACTAACAAACTCAACCTAACAAACAGAATAAAACCATCTAACTAGGTAATCATAACAAAGAACTATAACAATGCTCTAATTTTTCCTTTGTAAGAATTCCCGCTATAGGTAAAAGATTTAGATAATTAAATTTAAGATTAAGTCTATTAAAGTTAGACAATTTCGTTGTGTCACTCTATTTTGTAACCCCTCTTCTCGGTTTACTAATCTGAATAAACAGATTAATGGAAAAAGAATGACACAATGGAAAATGAGTACAAGATGTTTGTGTTGACCCTAATTCAAACAAAGTCCTTCAGCGAAAATATTGAAATAATGAGAGCTCCGTGGTGTACGAAAGAAAAAAATGATTTCCTCACCCCTTGTAACGTGTACATACTTTACATAAAAAATCCGAGATAGCCATATTTTGGTTTAAGTTAGAAACAAAAAATCATTCTTCTGGTACCTGGAAAGCTCAATAAAATAAGAATAATCATGAAGACTTGAGAAAAGGTTAAATTATAGCTATACCTACTCTAAAGTTGCAACTATGCTCCAAACTGGATGCAAAATAGAAAGCAAAAGAGTATGAAAATCACATAAAAAATCCGAGATAGCCATATTTTGGTTTAAGTTAGAAACAAAAAATCATTCTTCTGGTAACTGGAAAGCTCAATAAAATAAGAATAATCATGAAGACTTGAAAAAAGGTTAAATTATAGCTATACCTACTCTAAAGTTGCAACTATGCTCCAAACTGGATGCAAAATAGAAAGCAAAAGAGTATGAAAATTTAACTTTTGTCACTCAAATATTAGCCCTCCTGAACTTGGAAGTTCAGATTGGAAGCCTCTGACACATCAATTAGTTCACCTATTTTATTATAATTATGACACATAATATAAACCCACCTCTTTCATACTATTATCCTTCTATTTTTCCAGAAATATGGAAACCGTATTTTCATTCCATACAGCTGCTCTTCTTGTTAAGACCTTAGTCCCTGAGATCGCACAAAATCACTCAAATTTATGAATAATGCTATAATTGAAATCAATTTCGATCAGTGTCAAATTGGTCACGCATAGAAAGTTTGGTTTTTAGTGTGAGGTACTTAGGTAAATACATAGGTAATACCTACTAGATTCTTGATAAATCCTCGAAAGTTATAGGTAGTATCTACAGCAGGGGTTCTTAACCTTTTAGAATTGGCGGACCACTATTGATAAACCAAAAATCTCGCGGACCACTTGAGATTATGTATAGGGGTTCTTAACCTTTTAGAATTGGCGGACCACTATTGATAAACCAAAAATCTCGCGGACCACTTGAGATTATGTATGTACTATATGCAATCAATTGTACATTGTACACGCTATGTGACAATGGGTATGTATTAGAGGACCTATATCTACCTGTAGGAAAAGAGATAGAAAATGAGAAAAATTAGGTAACATTATTATTTATTTATTTTTTGATGACTTTTTCCTTACTCACCTCTCGCGGACCACCTGAAACCTTCTCGCGGACCACTAGTGGTCCACGGACCATAGGTTAAGAATGGCTGATCTACAGTAAGCTACACGTAACTACGACTTCCAATTGGTGCAGTTTTTGATGAGTTGCTTTTAGAATTTGATACAGGAGAGAGCAAAGAAAATAGCTAGCAAAAAAAACTTTTCACTGGGGGTCAATTTTTTTACCATTTTTTTTATTATTCAATTTCAGACCATTATTTTTTGTATCTAGTTTATTATTTTTTATAATCTTATTATGTTAATAATATTATTATACGTATTTCTTTGCATTACTGTAGCAGAAAAAACTATTATTGGTAATTCAATTTTTCCTATAAACCCTCTCTTGAAAATTTCCTAAAAAATAGCAAAAAATTTGATGGGTCTATCAAAATAAATACCCTATCCATCAAATTTGATACAAATATAATTACATTTCTGCCAAAACATTGCTGGGTAAAAAAATTTAGGGTAGAAATTTGAGTAGGTATGGGATTTTTTTATTGATAACTCACATAGGCGATGAAGCTCATGTTTCTGTGAAACAACACCTCTTTGTAACATCTTTACAACAAATGGTTTACAGAGGAGAGTAATTTCGTGATTATTTTTCCTTTTGCTACACAAGCTAGCTTTGTTCATTCAAGGTATTTATTTTGAAAATTCCGAGAAGAAGAAAAAAAGTCAACAATGAAATCTATTTCTGCTGTTTATCTAGAAAAGTTTGATTATTAATATAATTGCTACATTGATAGCAAATTATTTCAAATCGACAGGGTCTAAATTCCACTTGAACATTTTACACCAACAAGTACGTGCCTTTTAAAATTATCATATTATGTAGATACTAGGTACCTACTTGAATTATTTCACAGCTAGTCATGCATTGTATCACATACGTTGACATACCTAAAGCATCCACATTTGAATAATAATAAAGCATAATACGAACCTTTTGTCTCTCCGCTTTTTTTATATACTTATTAATTATGTCTCCTGAAATTTAATGAAAATACCGAGGGCCTTCGACAGTAATTAAAATGGAGATAGCGTTTCGGAGAGAAAAAAATTGTCTTTTTTTTCAATTGTTCTTTGTTGGATTTTTCCCATTCAGTCATTTGAAAAATGAACATAATAAATACGCATACCTAGCCATTTACGTGTGTGTTGTTTGAATAAAATCAAGCCGTCCGAGTAAATTAAAATTCGAAAAAGGTTCTCGGTGGGAAATGGAATAAAACTTTAAATGACATTTGAAATAAAGAGATAAATATTTCCAAGAGTACATTACGTCCGGAGTTGTTTGATGGGAACTCTCGAACTGCCTCAGTCACTTTAGAATCCTTAGATCATTACAAAGGTCCACGAGTATTCAATATTCATGTCAATTTCAGGCTGCAGAAGAACAGCAAAAGAAGACTTCATAGATGGGTATAATAAACTTGACTACATATACGTAATTTTGAAAAAAAGGTAAACAAATAAAGTAGGTGTACGTAAAAATGATTTGAAACTTGTACTGAAGCATATTAGAAACTCAGTAAACATTGGAATCAATGTGGTTTATGAAGCTACCTAATAATTAATTACATTTTAAGTCGAGACTGTCAAGTGAATTTAGTGACATTTTCCAGTCTCCAAAATGTCACTTCATTCTACAAAAGCAATAATAATAGTAACAATATTTAATACTAATCATTTCGAGGGAAAAAATGTTACGTTGTTGTTCTAAAATCTCATTCTTCAATCCGCATTCCTTTCTCTATTGTAAAAGATTTTTTGTAATTACTTCAACATTAGTGACATTTGACATATCGCTCGTCAAATCTCATTCTTCAATCCGCATTCCTTTCTCTATTGTAAAAGATTTTTTGTAATTACTTCAACATTAGTGACATTTGACATATCGCTTGGCTTTACTCTCACTAGATAGGTTTCTTCTCCTTCCTTTTCAATACCGAAATATAATATTTCTATTTACTTCCACCAATATTGTGAACGTGTGTGCGGTCAAATTTAGTTTTTATACTAATAAAGGTAAAGCAATTGGAGAAGGGAGAAGCTAAAAATCACCAAGTCCAATTTTCTAACTTTGACCTCTTCAATTTACGTATAAATGTGGGTACGAGTATGAGAAGGCATCATTTAAATTTAAAATCATCAGTTCTTCTAATAACCTATTCCAGTACGTACGTCTAATGGTAATGCACAGAATTTGTATTGCTTCCACAAAAATTAGTGCATTCTTATTGAAGAACATCACAAATTGTCACCTCTCCAAATGAGAGACACGCTCTTTGTTGCTTCATTTCAGTGTCTATTTCAGATATCTCCCAAAACTGGATGCAACACAAAATTTTCTGCTCACAATCCGAGCAATGTGTAATCCTTATCTGCTCCAATACAAAACAGAAGAATTACTTGATATTTTTGATAATACTTTGTTAATAACCTATTCCAGTACGTACGTCTAATGGTAATGCACAGAATTTGTATTGCTTCCACAAAAATTAGTGCATACTTATTGAAGAACATCACAAATTGTCACCTCTCCAAATGAGAGACACGCTCTTTGTTGCTTCATTTCATTGTCTATTTCAGATATCTCCCAAAACTGGATGTAACACAAATTTTTCTGCTCACAATCCGAGCAATGTGTAATCCTTATCTGCTCCAATACAAAACAGAAGAATTACTTGATATTTTTGATAATACTTTGTGTAATATTTATCTTTTTATTATTACTTTCCTTTCTTTCTCTACCTACTTCTCATCTGTCTTTTGTATGAAAGATAGACAACATTCTTCACGGCATAGAATCGAGACCTCATTTTGAAATGAAAGATTATAACTTGTAATACCCGAATTTATTTTATTGAGTACAATTAATAATGTCCAAATGAGAGATTACGTCTGGGAGCTTTTGATTTGAGTTTCTAATCTGTACATAATTGGAATAGTTTCGTACACTTATAGCTTCTCAAACTTTGCTTTTGTAGGAGTATACTGTGAGGCAGAGTTCATGATTTAATAAACTGAAAGTGTAATACCACCTAGAGGACGTCTTTTGTATGAAAGATAGACAACATTCTTCACGGCATAGAATCGAGACCTCATTTTGAAATGAAAGATTACAACTTGTAATACCCGAATTTATTTTATTGAGTACAATTAATAATGTCCAAATGAGAGCTTACGTCTGGGAGCTTTTAATTTGAGTTTCTAATCTGTACATAATTGGAATAGTTTCGTACACTTAGCTTCTCAAACTTTGCTTTTGTAGGAGTATACTGTGAGGCAGAGTTCATGATTTAATAAACTGAAAGTGTAATACCACCTAGAGGACAGTTTTAAAACTATACATACTCGTATCACAGTATTCATGTTGAAAAATTGTTATCAGTCATTGGACGTTATTATCTTGTGCATGATTATGTACCTAAATATGTCATCACAGGCAGAAAAGCGTATCTACCACAAAGAGGTAGTTGGCATCTAGAATATTTTTATTACATATTTCTAATTTGTTATACAGATTTTAAACGGCTCTTTAGGGCTTATCTGCTGTCACTTCTTGTGATCTTGAATTGAGAAGTTCCATTGCAAGTCGATTTTCATCTTGGTACAATGCTTTGCACACGTCACATGGTTATCTTATCAATTTCTATTTTGATTCAACAATCTTCATTATATCTTTTATGATATTATTTACAATGATTTCTGTAGCTCGAATGATTTTTTACATAATGAATTTCATTTTATAATCAATAGATATTCTACAAGAAAATTGTTTCTGGATATGGTTTTTAGTGAGGAAAAAACCTCGTGTTATGTTTTCTTTTGATTTTATCAACAGTACGGAAGCAATAAAATAAATTCAATTTGAAAATTGAATTTTTGCAATTTCCAGTCATTAGTTCCAAGGAACAGGATAGATAGGTATCTAGGTAATTGTTTTGCCTTTGGAATGTTCAACATAGTTATATCTAAGATCAATAGATAACCAAATGACAATTTTAATTCCTCAGAAGACATGCTTAAGAAAGGCTTTTAGTCTGCAGACTGTTCTTTTTGCAGTTCATTTTTTATACTTGCTTAGTAAAGAAAAGAAAATGTTAATACCTATGGTTGACAGTCCTTCAGTTTTGGTTCCTCAGATAACGTGTTCAAAGAGTTCTATTTTCAGTGACATAAGACTGATTGATAAGTCAGGCATCTACACATTTAGAGCCTATCCGATCTGAGCTGCAATTTGTAAATCCAAAACACGAGACATTTCAGCCAAGTCTTTGCCTACCTATATTTATGAATGTTGTTGTTAAGTCCCTAAATGCCTATTTGGTTAATACTGGTAGGTTTACTATTTCAGGAAAGCATTGAGCAATAATCTAGTGTATTTTGTATTTTCATAAGTTACAGGTACCTACATATTTACCATGAATACTTATTATTCTAATCTCCCACACTGGCCATGGCCATTTCTATCTCAACTTGTCATTTCAAAAGATTTTCGTTGATTGTTTTGAATTCATAACCTATGTGGGTGTGAGAATGAAAAGGATTTTGAAAAAAAGGTAAACAAATAAAGTAGGTGTACGTAAAAATGATTTGAAACTTGTACTGAAGCATGTTAGAAACTCAGTAAACATTGGAATCAATGTGGTTTATGAAGCTACCTAATAATTAATTACATTTTAAGTCGAGACTGTCAAGTGAATAAGCCGTCCGAGTAAATTAAAATTCGAAAAAGGTTCTCGGTGGGAAATGGAATAAAACTTTTAATGACATTTGAAATGAAGAGATAAATACTTCAAAGAGTACATTACGTCCGGAGTTGTTTGATGGGAACTCTCCAACTGCCTCAGTCACTTTAGAATCCTTAGATCAGGGTTGTCCAACCTTAGGGCACCCGAGGGCCGCAAATACCTACTAGATTCTTGATAAATCCTCGAAAGTTATAGGTAGTATCTACAGTAAGCTACACGTAACTACGACTTCCAATTGGTGTAGTTTTTGATGAGTTGCTTTTAGAATTTGATACAGGAGAGAGCAAAGAAAATAGCTAGCAAAAAAAAAAAAACTTTTCACTGGGGGGTCAATTTTTTTACCATTTTTTTATTATTCAATTTCAGACCATTATTTTTTGTATCTAGTTTATTATTTTTTATAATCTTATTATGTTAATAATATTATTATACGTATTTCTTTGCATTACTGTAGCAGAAAAAACTATTATTGGTAATTCAATTTTTCCTATAAACCCTCTCTTGAAAATTTCCTAAAAAATAGCAAAAAATTTGATGGGTCTATCAAAATAAATACCCTATCCATCAAATTTGATACAAATATAATTACATTTCTGCCAAAACATTGCTGGGTAAAAAATTTAGGGTAGAAATTTGAGTAGGTATGGGATTTTTTTATTGATAACTCACATAGGCGATGAAGCTCATGTTTCTGTGAAACAATTTAGGGTAGAAATTTGAGTAGGTATGGGATTTTTTTATTGATAACTCACATAGGCGATGAAGCTCATGTTTCTGTGAAACAACACCTCTTTGTAACATCTTTACAACAAATGGTTTACAGAGGAGAGTGATTTCGTGATTATTTTTCCTTTTGCTACACAAGCTAGCTTTGTTCATTCAAGGTATTTATTTTGAAAATTCCGAGAAGAAGAAAAAAAGTCAACAATGAAATCTATTTCTGCTGTTTATCTAGAAAAGTTTGATTATTAATATAATTGCTACATTGATAGCAAATTATTTCAAATCGACAGGGTCTAAATTCCACTTGAACATTTTACACCAACAAGTACGTGCCTTTTAAAATTATCATATTATGTAGATACTACTTGAATTATTTCACAGCTAGTCATGCATTGTATCACATACGTTGACATACCTAAAGCATCCACATTTGAATAATAATAAAGCATGGAGCCTATCCGATCTGAGCTGCAATTTGTAAATCCAAAACACGAGACATTTCAGCCAAGTGTTTGCCTACCTATATTTACGAATGTTTTTGTTAAGTCCCTAAATGCCTATTTGGTAAATACTGGTAGGTTTACTATTTCAGGAAAGCATTGAGCAATAATCTTGTGTATTTTCACAAGTTACAGGTACATATTTACCATGAATACTTATTATTCTAATCTCCCACACTGGCCATTTCTATCTCAACTTGTCATTTCAAAAGATTTTCGTTGATTGTTTTGAATTCATAACCTATGTGGGTGTGAGAATGAAAAGGTGTGTGGCCATTCCATCGGCATTGTTTGGAAATCTTGCATAATACCTAATGTAATTTTTACATTGTTCCTTAAGATCCCTTTTCACCCTTCTCATACAAATTCAATTATTTTTCTGTTATTTTTGTATTTCAATGCTTGTTAAGTCTTGAATGTTTAACAAGTGTTATATTGTTTGGAAATCTTGCATAATACCTAATGTAATTTTTACATTGTTCCTTAAGATCCCTTTTTCACCCTTCTCATACAAATTCAATTATTTTTCTGTTATTTTTGTATTTCAATGCTTGTTAAGTCTTGAATGTTTAACAAGTGTTAACAATTCATGATCTCTTCAAGTTATTATCTTGGAAAAATATTGTATCCCTTTTAATTTAAACTCAAAGCAGGTTTTGTGTTATCAAATCTTCTGCAGGTATGTCCGAAATCTTTCAACAGAATATTTTACTGAAAATATCTCTTTATAGATCAAATTGAGGATGAACTAACCAGTCCCATATATGTGAGATTTAACAGAATGACAGCAAAATAGATATTACTCAATTGATTTCATGTTTCTTATTACCTCTAACTACAGCTTTGCATTGTAAGCTCATAACGGGCTCATATTTGTACAGGCCTAAAGGAGAAATCTGCTGAATTAAGGCATTCGATATATGAGATTTAACAAAATGACAGCAAAATAGATATTACTCAATTGATTTCATGTTTCTTATTGCCTCTAACTACAGCTTTGCATTGTAAGCTCATAACGGGCTCATATTTGTACAGGCCTAAAGGAGAAATCTGCTGAATTAAGGCATTCGGCTTATAAGTTTAAGTGCGCGGGAGTTTCTTCAATAAACTTGAGAGGATGAAGCCAAATTTTTACGCAAAAATAAAATTGTGTACAATTTTCATACAATTTTTTTTCTCTATGGGGTTGAGATTCCTGAATCGGACACGAGGGCACTCATATTTCACTGCAATTCAGACATCATTGACGAAAAATATCTCTATGGGGTTGAGATTCCTGAATCGGACACGAGGGCACTCATATTTCACTGCAATTCAGACATCATTGACGAAAAATAATAGACAGATTAAAAAAAAAACTCCCAGACAGCTTATTGGGAGGATGACGCTCTTATGTAACATTGGAAAAACGGGGATACAATAGTTTCCGAGGATTAGTCTATTGTTCTCGCGATGATATGAAAAAAACTTCGCCAGGTGAAATCCAGATTATAATTGGGAGCAGGAATCAACTGTATCAAAATACAGGGACTGGTGAAATATGTGTGAGGAATCTGAGAGCCTAATAAACTCTTTCTGTTTGAAGACGTTAGCAAAATAAAATCATTCTGAACCATCTTATTCCTAACTAGAACGTTGTCAGATTTCAGTAAAAACGTGAAAAAACTCTTGCCTCAACTATAAGTCGATTTTGATACCCTTCAAATCATGCTATCTCAAAACTCAACCCCAACATATTTTCAATAGGTAATTATTTATGAACCCTGTATCTCTATTTCCATAACAACATAATGATGCTGCTCTGAAAGATTGCTCTGCACACATCCTTTTTTTAAAAAAACTTTCCCAAATTATGACAGACCACGTCATAAACAATCAGCTATGAACCATATCAATGCACAATTCCTTTCATCGACAGGAATATTACTTTGCAAAAAAATTGATACAAAAAATGGGATTAAAATTCCTCATCATAGTTTACCGACAACAGATAGGTAGTAGCTACTGTCCCTAGAAGGATTTTACGCTAAGTTTTTAACATATTCGCGTCATAAGGGCCCTAATTAAAAATATTCATATTTCGGACAGATGCGTTGGTTTTAGAAATTGCAGCTTTGTTCTTCTCTGTCAAATTATTATGCTGATTTGGTTTTTAGAAAGGAAATAGAAGAGACCAGAGACCCTTTTTCATCTTTTTCCAGTCGCTTGATTTTGATAGAAAAATTAGTCAAGATATACCTATTAGGATTGATGACCTAATAATCCTCAAGCTGTTAACCCTCAGAAAACGAAGGTGAAAGAGTACCTACCATTAACTGATCCACTATTACAAGAGTGCTGTAAGATCACAGCTTATTGACGATGGTAAAGAAAGTTTTCCTGTTATAAAGATACACAACCTTTGTAAATAGCTTACTCAATATTGTCATATTGAAACGACAATGAAAAAAAATCGCAATAAAAAACAGGAAGTTGATAAATTCTTTACGTAGCATAACTGTATTGTAGTCTTGACTTTATCAATGGGATGTAGGATTTTCCTTTACAAAATTAGAAAGTGTAAAAAACGTACTGTAAATATTGTCCAATACAGATCATATTAAATTCCTACATAGGAAAGGAACAAAATGAATAATAATAATAATGACACGTAAGATCTTGAATAGTTTTTTTTTCTTTGGGGAAACTTTAGCTTATTACAATATCTCCCTGCCTTTCTCACATACAAACAAATCTCTTAGAAAAGTAAAATGAAACTACAAAAAATATTCATCTACATACCTAAGTCTAAATTCAACAACTGACTTAACACTATTAATGACAGTTCAGCAAATATTTAGTCCAACTACGAAAAAGTTCAAAACTTGAAGGGTATCCCAATACGGTGTATAAAATGTTCAAAAATGCTTTCGCACAGATATCAAATGCCCTTTGCAATATTTTACCGACAGGGAAACGGAATAACGGATAACACTTATTGTTATTATTATTGCCGACTTTTCTTTTCTTTACTCGTTTTTATTCGCCTTTTCCGCTCTTTGCTGATAAATTTGAAGAAAAAATGCTCATTAAAAGAATCAGTCGTTTTTATTACCTTAATAAAAATATAGTATGTATATTTTTTTTTTCAGTGAGTTCCACGCGTGCTTTTCCAAGTGCTATCCAAACTTTTTTTTAATCTACCTTTGACATTATCTACTCATAGTGTTGGAAATCGCCAACGAACGTTGATAATGTACAGATCGTGTGTAGGCGACTTGGACGGGCTCATACGAGCCTCTTTGGATTTGAAATGTTTTTAGTTTGGTTAGTACAATGTAAACAATGAAGATTTTTGAGAGAGAATTTTCCACAATTCGAAGATTTTGACCTGTAGCTTTCCCAATTTGTTGTAAAGTATGCTTTTCCTAGTTTTTCCACCCTAAATGTGTTATTAAAGTACAATAAACAACAGTCCTTTGTGTAATCCATATCTCAGACTTGTGTGTTTCATTTTCTACTTGCGAATACGTCAAACATTTCTGTGGGCAATCCACAACACATAGATAGGTAGCTCCTGCACAAAATGAGGTTTTGAAAATGTATTTCCCTGGAAAATATTTATAAACACAAACATGATTACTGAACCTTGTTTACTTAAAAGTTGAGATAAAATTTGCCTCTGACTGAACATAAGAACTTTTGAAGTTTTTCCCTAAATATTTTGAACCACTGGTTATCAACATCAATCTCTTTATCCTAAACCTGCCAATGAAGATTTTAGTTTCCACTGTTCCTGTGGGAATTTCCATATGTTTCCAGAGGCTAAATTTATTTTTAAAACATATCCGTTTGAAGTCAAAGGACATTTTGGTTTTCAAGATGAATTCACACAACTTAATACTCTTGTATTCATACTCATTTCTCATTCCAAAATATCTACAACATGTTTTCCAAAATGTAACTAAAAAATGTCTTGTAAGAAATGCCTTTATAGTTCACTAACGGACTGATTTCAACGCTACTAAAGTGGAAAAAAAAATCAAAATATTCGCTAGGGACAGTACCTACACAAAACAAGTAAGAAGGAAAACCCACTTTCCACGATTCGAAAGTCGAGAAAGGCATATAGGATTTGGGATAAAGCTCATTAGAAATTCAGATTCGTTTTAAGATTTTTCACTCCTGATACCATGTTTGCGGCTATGTAATATTTGCGACATCCACAGCCTCTTCAGAACCAGGATACTAGTTTTCTTCCTTCTTTTAAGTGGTCTAAAAAGTCTTTTATTAATATTCACACTTCATCAAAAGCATAGTTTCCACCATGTTATTTTAGCATGGTAAACTCGAGAAAGGCATATAGGATTTGGGATAAAGCTCATTAGGAATTCAGATTCGTTTTAAGATTTTTCACTCCTGATACCATGTTTGCGGCTATTTAATATTTGCGACATCCACAGCCTCTTCAGAACCAGGATACTTGTTTTCTTTCTTCTTTTAAGTGGTCTAAAAAGTCTTTTATTAATATTCACACTTCATCAAAAGCATAGTTTCCACCATGTTATTTTAGCATGGTAAAAGGGACACATCCACTAACGCTAACTCCTATGAAATAGCCGTCATGAAAGAGCTAAGTAGGTACTAGAAATCTACCGACTAACTAGTGACTACTTCGAGGAAAAAAGACGAAAGAGAATGTTCAAATTGGGAGGAATTGAAAATTTTGAAGATTTTTTTTTCATTCACTCTCTGAAAGTTCTTGTTTATCCCAGGAGAAAATGTTCATATCGAATCAATTATGTAAAAAACTGTTTTCCGTTATTTTACTTCCCTTCAACCACCTCAAGAGTAGTTAGTTTTTTTAGTGAGTGAGATGGTTATTTTTAAAGAAATTCTACTGTAGACACAGACATTATTTCGAACTTGATTCCACTCATCCTGATCCATTGACATAAACCCTGGAAATTATAAAAAATGATTTAACCTCCTTCAAAATGTCAACAAAAACAAAACCTCGAGAGAAAGTCCTTTGAAAGTTGCTCCGAATTCCCGTAAAATTTTATTTATATTATTTCACATTTATCCAAAAGAAAGTAAGATAATCCGATTTCTGATTTAACCAAATTATTTTCCTCAAAAGTCGTTTAATAGCGGGATGGTTTCTGAACACATGCAAATGTTCAACATATTACGTAATCTCTCCAATACCTACTATAGACATAGACAGTTTTAGCTACTCAAAATGCAAACTGTTTTAAATTGAAAATTATTTTGTTTTTCTTTGATAAAACGATTTCTCCAGTCGCTAATATTATTCATCTCTACAAGAAAATTGTTTCTGGATATGGTTTTTAGTGAGGAAAAAAACCTCGTGTTATGTTTTCTTTTGATTTTATCAACAGTACGGAAGCAATAAAATTAATTCACTTTGAAAATTGAATTTTTGAAAATTCCAGTCATTAGTTCCAAGGAACAGGATAGATAGGTATCTAGGTAATTGTTTTGCCTTTGGAATGTTCAACATAGTTATATCTAAGAGGTTGTATTCGATATAGGTAGGTTTCACACAGTATTTTTGGATGTTTACAAGTTGGACGGGATATTTTGGGATATTCATGAGTTGGACACAATAGAAAACCAGGAAATTTTGTAAACCAAGGATAAATAGCTTATTCTAAGATCCTTTAGGTCAACAAAAATAATGTTATATCTCAATCCCTCATCCTCACGGTCCTCAAGGGACTTTCTATCAAAATGAGTATCCTCTGCATTGTGAATTGTGAAGAAAACCAGGAAATTTTGTAAACCAAGGATAAATAGCTTATTCCAAGATCCTTTAGGTCAACAAAAAATAATGTTATATCTCAATCCCTCATCCTCACGGTCCTCAAGGGACTTTCTATCAAAATGAGTATCCTCTGCATTGTGATAATTATTGAGTGTGATTCAATTATTAAACGCTTTTATTTTATAACGAGTGATGGATCGAAAAATAATCCAATATTGTTTAAAATCTTCGTGTTTTTCTCTGGTTACAAAAACTGAGGGTTAAAAAAGAAAAGAAAAATCATATTAGAAAATTGTTCAAGTGCGACAGTAAGTTCGAGAGACCGAATGTGAGAATCTATTATCTTTTTCCATTTCATTCAAGTGTCTAGGTAGGTATTTTCTTTGGAAAAATTTCTTTCTGAAGAAGTAATAATGACAATTGTTTGATTTTTCTCAGATTAGATACTGATTATTATGTTTAAGATGTGAAATGGAAAAACATAAACAACAATTCTCACGAAATTAAAGATTTCACAAACATCCACAGATAACCCTTTTGTGAGGAAAAATCATAAAATAAACAATTGGTCATAAAAAAATATTTTGTCAGAAAATTTGTAAGGAAATTAAATGAAATAAAAGGAAGAAAGGGTAAATACGCTACAAGACCGGAAGAAAATAAAAAATTGACACTTGGTTGATTTCTGTTTGAAATTTACAATATTTATTTTCATCTCTCTGTTGTTGATAACGATTGCTATCGTAAGTCTCAAGTCAACCCTTTTATCTCTGTGCTTGGAAGAATTAAAAACCACAGCCCCGATGTATTTCTCAGAGCTTTCTCCAATTTTTATACATAAAAGGAAACTTTTATTATGAAATAAAAATGAACCAAAGGACATAATTACTAAAATTACTTATGTACTAGCTTACCACAATGAAAGAGGACCTTTCATTACGTCTATGCAATGTACTCTCTTCAACAAGTAACTATGTACCTACTTTAGTACTTACAGCTGAAATGTATATCGTACATCTGACCTTGATGATATTGTATAGTTCAGGGAAACTCAATTAAGTTTAATAACTCTTAAATTAGTACTACCATATTACTATAATAGTCCCAAGTAATCTGTAGGTACATCTAACTATTGATTTCCTCGTCAAAATAGACTTACGCCACTATGGCTGTTGAGTTGTGACTGATGATCACTGAGTACGACTTCTAGATACAAATATTTCAAAGTTTTCCTTATTGAGTATAATTTGTCCTAGTTGATTTGATTTGATTTTTTTTTTTTTTTTAAATTTGTCCTAGTAGTCCAATAATTTGTCCTCCCTACTTTACGGAAAGTACTACCTATAAATTGTTGCTGTAGAAACTTATGATTTCTCAATGACTTGAGACGACACTAACACTGCCACAATATGATCATTTTTACATTCTGAACCATCTTATTCCTAACTAGAACGTTGTCAGATTTCAGTAAAAACGTGAAAAAACTCTTGCCTCAACTGTAAGTCGATTTTGATACCCTTCAAATCATGCTATCTCAAAACTCAACCCCAACACATTTTCAATAGGTAATTATTTATGAACCCTGTATCTCTATTTCCATAACAACATAATGATGCTGCTCTGAAAGATTGCTCTGCACACATCCTTTTTTTAAAAAAACTTTCCCAAATTATGACAGACCACGTCATAAACAATCAGCTATGAACCATATCAATGCACAATTCCTTTCATCGACAGGAATATTACTTTGCAAAAAAATTGATACAAAAAATGGGATTAAAATTCCTCATCATAGTTTACCGACAACAGATAGTAGCTACTGTCCCTAGAAGGATTTTACGCTAAGTTTTTAACATATTCGCGTCATAAAGGCCCTAATTAAAAATATTCATATTTCGGACAGATGCGTTGGTTTTAGAAATTGCAGCTTTGTTCTTCTCTGTCAAATTATTATGCTGATTTGGTTTTTAGAAAGGAAATAGGAGAGACCAGAGACCCTTTTTCATCTTTTTTCAGTCGCTTGATTTTGATAGAAAAATTAGTCGAGATATACCTATTAGGATTGGTGATCCTCAAGCTGTTAAGCCTCAGAAAACGAAGGTGAAAGAGTACCTATATACCATCAACTGATCCACTAATGCAAGAGTGCTGTAAGATCACAGCTATTGACGATGACGATGATAAAGAAAGTTTTCCTGTTATAAAGATACACAACCTCTGTAAATAGCTTACTCAATATTGTCATATTGAAACGACAATGAAAAAAAAATCGCAATAAAAAACAGGAAGTTGATAAATTCTTTACGTAGCATAACTGTATTGTAGTCTTGACTTTATCAATGGGATGTAGGATTTTCCTTTACAAAATTAGAAAGTGTAAAAAACGTACCGTAAATATTTTCCAATACAGATCATATTAAATTCCTACATAGGAAAGGAACAAAATGAATAATAATAATGACACGTAAGACCTTGAATAGTTTTTTTTTTTCCTTTGGGGAAATTTTAGCTTATTACAATATCTCCCTGCCTTTCTCACATAGGTACAAACAAATCTCTTAGAAAAGTAAAATGAAACTACAAAAAATATTCATCTACATACCTAAGTCTAAATTCAACAACTGACTTAACAGTCTTAACACTATTAATGACAGTTCAGCAAATATTTAGTCCAACTACGAAAAAGTTCAAAACTTGAAGAGTACCCCAATACGGTGTATAAAATGTTCAAAAATGCTTTCGCACAGATATCAGATGCCCTCTGCAATATTTTACCGACAGGGAAACGGAATAACGGATAACACTTATTGTTATTATTATTGCCGACTTTTCTTTTCTTTACTCGTTTTTGATCATTTTTCTAGTGGTTTCTCTATTGTTATAGCTAATTACATTGGACATAATCTACTCTAAGCTAAATGATTTAACGCATTGGTACCTGTCTATCTTTTTTCTAGTGGTTTCTCTATTGTTATAGCTAATTACATTGGACATAATCTACTCTAAGCTAAATGATTTAACACATTGGTACCTGTCTACTGACTTATATTCTCCTCTACCGTGTAAGTTGTTATAATGGCGTGTTTTTTGTGACAGTCAAAATGGAAGTGAAATCACTTTATCAGACACCAAATGTGATTTATATCTTTTTCCAGAAAGAACATTTCGATTAGTAGGTCAAATTCGAAGATCTCAAATGCATTTTGCCTTTTGTTCCAATTCAAATTTCCTAATAGACCTACGCTTATTCTATGAATGCGATGCCCACAAAGCTTTCAGTCGAGGGTACAAGAGAATTACAATATGCCCTCATTTTCTCCATAAGAGATCCAGAGCATGCCGTGATATTTATGGCACGTTATACCCACACGTGTTATGTAAAGGCGGGAGATTTCAACATAGACTCAAAATATTGTTAATATGACAATCAGTGTTTAATTAAATCCTTTTCTCTGATTGAAGGGGATAAAGGGTTTTATAAACCATAAATTAATTCAAAGGAAAAACGCATAGTGTGAAATGTGATATATTTATTTTTTATTTACTATTTCCTAAGACATTTCAAGTTCTTATATTTTTATTAGTGTTGATCAAAAAGTATTGGACTTTGTATTAGGGTTTCCAATTCTCAAGTAGTTTATTTATAATTTTCGAAATTACGAAATTCCATTTTGATACAACTTGTATCTTGAATTCTTAAACATTCAAGAGTTGCTTGAACAATTGGAAAAGGGTTTGGTCGAAGCTTTCAAGTTTAGGGCACCAATGTCGTCTTACATAAAGCCATGTTGGTAGGAATAGCATGGGAGAAAGCATTCACAAATCTATACAATTGAACTTTTGTTACCATATATAAACTAATTTCCTCCACAGAGTTTTGGGCGGAAAGAAGAAAAAAGAGGAACAGACAAACTCGTAAATTTTTACGAATAAAGTGGAAATAAAATATTTATATTATTAGTAATAAAATATGCATCAATTGTAACAACTACCTAAAACAAACGAGGATCAATTTCTATTGATAGCACAATACTTCCACACTTATTGATGCCTTTCAAGAAAACAGAAAGATGCTGCAGACTACAAACAATTATCTTCTAAAAATATGCTAGTCAGAAAAAAAGGACTTGTCAGAGCCGCGAAAATTTTTCAGCAAAGATGTTCACATTCAATGTGAGAAATTCAGGATCCCTACTGAAATACATAGGACCTATTTCTTTGCAAAAAAAATGCCATACTCCCATGATTTTGACTAACCAAACGGGAAAACAAATTTCGAACTGTAATGAAAATTACGACTGTCGATAATTTGTTGGTAGGTACTATTTCTGCGTAAAACATAAGCATCTGCTTGTCACGAGGCATTATATGTGACACGTGGCATATATACCATAAAATGCATATCAGTAAATTAAAGATACGATCTCGTTGCATCTCTGAATGCAGGCAGCTACCTCATGCGAGCCTCCGAGATTCGAAAATTTCAAATACTCACACATGTCTCGTAAATTGTTTCGTATTTCTTTCAATTAGTTGACCTAGGCAGTTTAATACTACGAGTAATTTAGTAATCACTTGGATTGACAGATGATACAATGATGTAGAGATAATAAGAATACTGCCTACCAATATCCAGTCATTAGTAGTACCTATCCGATGAATGTGCGAATTGGAATAAAACTTGCGATAAAGACACAGGTGGACATTTTGATTACGCATAGGTATTTGTGTTGTTATCAGTTGTATGTTTACACAAATTAGAAATAATTCATGTAAATTGGTTAAGTACCTACATATAGGGAGAAATGTTATAAACAAAGCATAACAGAACGGTAATCAGTAAATGGTCGTTCAGTAATGAATTTTTCTCGAACTTATTTGCAATGAATTATTGCAAACTTATTGGTAATGAATTATATTCTGTTTTACAAATTTCAGGAAATGGAAAGATTTCTCAACGAATCGCACCATGGTGTGATATATTTCAGCATGGGTTCGATGCTGAAAACTTCATCCTTTCCACCCGATAAGTTCAAAGCCTTTCTGAAAGCTTTCTCTGCCATACTCCCATGATTTTGACTAACCAAACGGGAAAACAAATTTCGAACTGTAATGAAAATTACGACTGTCGATAATTTGTATAGAACAACATTAAAATCAACTGGATGCGATATATTGGAATAGGTTTGATTGGAATATAAAATTGACTGATGGCGAGGAAAAGAATGTCTTTAATGTATTTGTTCATAAAACTAACAAGTTATTTGAAAATAATTCCACTCGAAACAATGTTATTTTGTTCCCCTTAAATACTTTTTACGTTTGAAATGCTCCATAGTAGATTTAGTACTTCTGGAAAATTTGACCTATCCAAAAACGTCCGCCTATAAAAGTGGTGAAATAAGAAAATTAAGGCCAAGTCTACATTCCCAGTTTTTCGTGCCTGCTGACAATGCAGAATCTCAATTCCTTCAACTTTCTCTCAATTTCAACTTACCTATGTTTTTCCTTCGGGTTTCAAGTTCAATTATTTATTCATTTGAGTAGGAAAAACTTAGCCAAGTTGAAATTGAGAGAAAGTTAAAGGAAAAAATTGCACAGCACCCAGCACCCATCTATATCTAGTGTCTTATCAATTGTATTCTAATAAGATACCGCGGTGTTTTATTTAGTTTATTCTATGGTGACTATTTCTAAAGAACCTTCTTTGAACAACAAATACTGCATTAGCTATCAGTTTCATAGAAGGTCTTCTAGAAACAATTGAATCTATGTCTAGTGTCTTATCAATTGTATTCTAATAAGATACCGCGGTGTTTTATTTAGTTTATTCCATGGTGACTATTTCTAAAGAACCTTCTTTGAACAACAAATACTGCATTAGCTATCAGTTTCATAGAAGGTCTTCTAGAAACAATTGAAGGATGATATAACTGATGAGGGTTTGTTTTGATCAATAAGTAGTAGTCTTCTAAACAACAAATTCGTATCATTCATAATTTTTATCAAATAGGTACTCCTCGTTTTCGCATTTCTTCTAATTGGTCAAAGATTTTATATTTGTCCAACGTTCTTAGTCTTTTTTTTACTTTCTATTATTTCATGTTAGTTTTATACCTATTTAGCTTTTTCTTCAATGTCCGTAGGTATGTAATTCTCACCAACACTTTCTTCTCACAGGTACAAGCAACTAGATACGGTCACTGTCGGTAATAATATAATAATTGCAGTTTTGATAACAGATAAGTACAGAGTACGAACGTCCATCTAAAGTTCTAAAGATTCCAAGGTCAGGAATATACGAGATTTGACGTCGAATTGGGATCTTCCGCTACGTGTGTCAAAGTTCTAGACATGAATAATAAACATAATATGTACAACATAAAACAAACAATTGAAATGTGCCATTTTTTCTCGTGGAAAATTATCTCTATCTTAGTAAATAGGTAGCAACTAGATACGGTCACGGTCGGTAATGATATAATAATTGGTGATTCTCATGATTTTTTTTTTATTATCTCAGAAAAAACTATAAAAATTAAAAAAAATATTGAGACTAAAACGAAGAAAATGCGTTCACTAGATCGTGAGATACAGCTCTCGGAACATGAGAGTCTCAAGCACGCCGATATCATACCTAGCGACAACACTGTACTCCCGTGATGACGTCATCTACCAATATCGCACGACGCGCTGTGAGCTTATTACCATAGGGATTTGGGTTAGGGTTAGGGGCTCAAATAGATCGAATAGGTACCTACCTATCTACGCATTTTGTTATCACTATTTTTCAATAGGTATCAGCTTAGGTACTTATACCTATTTTCAAATTTAGATATTTTCATTCCATTTTTACTTTCCAAAATTTTACGGGACAACGTCCCATTTATTACAATAAAAAAAAAAACTGAATGCTAACAATACAAAAGAAAAAAAAAACATACAAAAATGAAAAATAAAAAATTAAATAAAAATAAAATAGAAATCAAATTACAAGTTTACCTATACGCTAATGAAATGAGTATTTTTATTGAGGATACAATTCCATACCTCGGCTGGGATTGAACCCACGCCTTCCTGTTAACCAGTCGAGCGCCTTGACCACTACACCCCCACAGGATACTCAGAAAAACAGCCAAATTAGCAGATACAAAACGCAACAACCAAAGAAAACGATGTGATCAGATTAGCAAGAGCCAGAAGAATTTCTTTTTTCATGGTTGGTTACGTCCCACGCAATGTTGCCAAGCGTCCCTACGCTTTAAAAATTTGAATCTCATTATTTTTCCCGCGCACACTTTGGGGACGAATTTCTCAGAGAAGAAATACTTTTTTTAAAAAAAATCTTTTCGGATTATTTATTATTTTTGACGATCTCTACGAAAAAAATACATTTGGACAGTTATATTTTTCATGAGAATCATCAATTGCAGTTTTGATAACAGATAAGTACAGAGTACGAACGTCCATCTAAAGTTCTAAAGATTCCAAGGTCAGGAATATACGAGATTTGACGTCGAATTGGGATCTTCCGCTACGTGTGTCAAAGTTCTAGACATGAATAATAAACATAATATGTACATTGTACAACATAAAACATAATTCCGGGAAAGTAGACCTCTTTCCCCCACAAGTATTGGCAGAAAAAACGATTATCCAGTTAGCTCTGAAGTCAAAAGACAGTGTCGATATGTTGACATAACCTGTTGGGCATACAGTATTATGTATTATTTATATTAACAACTTACTATGAATAACAAGCAAAGATTGATACCTAGATATATAAATTACTTATTGAACAGGTGAGATCACTGATGGTACCTAATAAGCCTATTGTACCCAGTAGTAGGCCCCAGTATATGCTTGGCCATAGTTAGAACTTATTCAGAGAATTTTTCGAAAAAATTGTGTCAGTGATAAAGTTGTTTTTTCTTTTATTCGTTTGCAGAGTGCCAATATTTCTACTGTTTGAAAAGTATTTAAAATAAGAGCAGAATTTATATCAGGAAAATAAATTTTCAATTGTATGAAAAGTTATATGTTTCAAATTGACGGATTTAATTATCTAGTAATGAAAAAGTTATAATTCATTATTGTGTCAGTGATAAAGTTGTTTTTCTTTTATTCGTTTGCAGAGTGCCAATAATTCTACTGTTTGAAAAGTATTAAAAATAAGAGCAGAATTTATATCGGGAAAATAAATTTTCAATTGTATGAAAAGTTATATGTTTCAAATTGACGGATTTAATTATCTAGTAATGAAAAAGTTATAATTCATTATTCTTGTGCTACAATTTCAACATAATAACTAGGTCTCTGATAATTATTTAAAGTAATTATTTCATTTGTGGCTTAACTGGTGAAATGTAACAAATGTCGTTCCCCACTAAATAAAGTACCTAGGTATGAAGTTATTTCTGAATTTCAAAACTAAAAACAATGACGATAAACAGTCATAATCTTAATATTTTTCATACCCAACAAGAATCAAGTCTCTGATAAAAGTAAAGGTAATGTCATTTGTAGCTTAACTGGTGAAATGTAACAAATGTCGTTCCCCACTAAATAAAGTACCTGGGTATGAAGTTATTTCTGAATTTCAAAACTAAAAACAATGACGATAAACAGTCATAATCTTAATATTTTTCATACCCAACAAGAATCATAAACGTAATCATGAAGACACACCAAGGGCGGAATCAGTATTTGATATCAGCCGCAATACTGCTAATGTGCATTAGAATACAGCAGTGTTCCAAAATATTGGCAATATTTCCAACGCCTGCAAAAAGTCACCAAATTATATTTGATACAATCCTTGTGGAACTTTATCAGCGGGGCCATGATCTAACAGTGATCACTCAATATCCAGAAACTTTGGTACATTATGAACGAATGAAGGTACTTGATATCAAGGGAACGCACACTTACAATTCCACCATTGAAGACATCTATGAACTCTCTGCAGATAGTATCAAAAGAATTCACATCAATTTCATAGATCAAGAGATTCAAGTCGAAAACATCTTCCTACATGAAAATATGAAATCTATTTGGAATATGGAGAACAAATATGACTTGATCATCACTGAAATGTTTTTAACGGATGCATTTCTGGTGATTCCTTACTTGTACAAAGTACCATATATTTCCATTGCATCATCTACACTTCACCCTCAACATTCTGAAAGACTTGGTCTTCCAGACAATCCTAGTTATATCCCATCCTATGTATCAGCCTATACTGATCACATGAGCTTTACAGAAAGGCTTTCCAATACGTTTGTTGGTCTCTATTACAAATGGTACTATGATTACAAATCTCATGGTGCTGCAAACCGAATTATTCATAAATATTTTCCCGAGATTCCAAGAATCCAGGATCTTCTCAATACTTGTAGTTTAACTCTAGTCAACACTCATCATACAATCAACATTGCAAGACCCCTACCAGCTAATGTTGTCGAAATCGGAGGTATTCATGTGAAACCTGCAAAAAAATTGAACGAGGTAATTATTGAAAGAGATACTCTTTATATTTTTTGATAAGAATATCTTGAGCTGAAGTTTTCATATAGGTTACATTCCTGTTTTTCCTTTCACCCCCCCCCCATTTTTAAGAGGTTTGATAGAGGGAACTGTAACTGCTAAGTTCTCATCGTCCCGAAAGCGAAGAGGGAAGGAAGACAGGATAAGACTTAGGAGAAAGCCAGCTGTTCCAAGAACAAAACTTATCTGTTTTAAGAAAATTCGTCCCGGGCGCGAATCGAACCCGTGACCTTGCCTTTACAAGGCAGACTAGCTACCCACCGTTAGATGATTGCGTTGGAAAACCTACGAGATGATAATTTCCATTTGATTTTCCTGCAAAACAAACGTGTAACGTACAGATGATAGGTTGGTAGGTACTATTTCTGCGTAAAACATAAGCATCTGCTTGTCACGAGGCATTATATGTGACACGTGGCATATATACCATAAAATGCATATCAGTAAATTAAAGATACGATCTCGTTGCATCTCTGAATGCAGGCAGCTACCTCATGCGAGCCTCCGAGATTCGAAAATTTCAAATACTCACACATGTCTCGTAAATTGTTTCGTATTTCTTTCAATTAGTTGACCTAGGCAGTTTAATACTACGAGTAATTTAGTAATCACTTGGATTGACAGATGATACAATGATGTAGAGATAATAAGAATACTGCCTACCAATATCCAGTCATTAGTAGTACCTATCCGATGAATGTGCGAATTGGAATAAAACTTGCGATAAAGACACAGGTGGACATTTTGATTACGCATAGGTATTTGTGTTGTTATCAGTTGTATGTTTACACAAATTAGAAATAATTCATGTAAATTGGTTAAGTACCTACATATAGGGAGAAATGTTATAAACAAAGCATAACAGAACGGTAATCAGTAAATGGTCGTTCAGTAATGAATTTTTCTCGAACTTATTTGCAATGAATTATTGCAAACTTATTGGTAATGATTTATTTTTTGTTTTACAAATTTCAGGAAATGGAAAGATTTCTCAACGAATCGCACAATGGTGTGATATATTTCAGCATGGGTTCGATGCTGAAAACTTCATCCTTTCCACCCGATAAGTTCAAAGCCTTTCTGAAAGCTTTCTCTAAAATCCCTCAAAGGGTTCTGTGGAAATTTGAGGACAACGACACCTCCATATTCAAGCCATACAAAAATATCAGAACCTCTAGCTGGATGCCTCAAAGAGATATATTCGGTAAGCGGTGAGATCGAAGAGCTCCTTCAGGAGAACCCTGGCACTTGAAAGAAAGCCATAAAAAATCCCTGCCGTCTTTCATGGATCACACATTATTGTTCTCGTTGATATCTTTTTCCAGAAAGAACATTTCGATTATTAGGTCAAATTTTAAATTTTAGAATCCGCCGAAGATCTCAAATGCATTTTGTCCAATTCCAAATTCCCTAGACCTACGCTTATTCTATGAATGCGATGCCCACAAAGCTTTCAGTCGAGGGAACAAGAGAATTACAATATGCCCTCATTTTCTCCATAAGAGATCCAGAGCATGCCGTGATATTTATGGCACGTTATACCCACACGTGTTCTCTTTCATGGATCACACATTATTGTTCTCATTACCTTTATAATGAATGTTGAGATATTTGCAGTGGAAATGTAGGGATTTACCATAATTTATTTCCCTTTTCAGCCCATCCTAACATGAAATTGTTTATCAGTCATGGAGGTTTGTTAGGAATCACTGAAGCTGTGTATGAAGGCATTCCAGTACTGGGAATCCCTGTCTTTGGTGATCAATGGGCGAATATAAAGAAGTTGGAGTCTTTGAAAGCGGGAAAACTACTTCCCTACCTTGAGATCACGGAGGAAACAGTTTCAGACGCTCTCAAAATTGTTCTTAGTCCAGAGTAAGTGAGACAATACTCATAAATAGTTTGAAATTTTATAATTGGTGATATGACTGATGAGGGTTTGTACTGATCAATAAATAGGTAGTCTTCTAAAGAACAAATTGGTATCAATCATAATATTGATAAAATAGGTACTTCACGTTTTCGTATTTCTTCTAACTGGTCAAAGATTTTATATTTGTCCAACGTTCTTAGTCTTTTTTCATGTTAGTTTTATACCTATTTAGCTTTTTCTTCAATGTCCGTAGGTATGTAATTCTCACCAACACTTTCTTCTCACAGGTACAAGGAAAACGCGGAAGATCTTGGAACGCGGTTCCGAGATCGCCCTCAGTCCCCGTTAGAAGTCGCTATCTACTGGATCGAATATGTGATCAAATACAATGGTGCTTACCACTTGCAGTCAGCAGCAGTGAAACTAACGTGGTATCAGTACTATTTGCTGGACATTGCTTTGGTCCTCATAGTTGGTTTAGTCTCGGTATGTTTTGTTCTGAAATACCTTTGTGGCTCTTTGGTGAGAAGAAAACACAAGACTGAATAACACAATGTCATATTAGGTCCAAATGAGATTCAAAATCCACCATATTTACATGTTCACAATGTTTGTTAAACCTAATAACTGTTCATTTAATGAAGTCTCTCTTTAAAATAGAAATTTAAATTTTCCTAATTTTATACAAATAAAATTTCAAGTTTGTTGTTACAGATAAAATTTATTGTTTCTTCTACCTATAAGTTTTGCTATTTAGGGCTATACGGGGAAAAAGCTCAGAAGGAATAGGCGGTTCTCAGGACTGTACCTTTAGCCACAGGTCGCTCAAATTTTGCAGAGAGCTTCGATAGTTTATGACAATCAAAAGTGTCCGCAGGCCGGACCTCGAGAAATGTACTGTTCGGCCGTTATTTTGGGTGAAATCTTTGAAAAAGTTCAAAACGAGCTCTCCCTTCTCAGGACTTTAAATTTCGACCAAAGTAGCTCAAACTTACGTAAGCTTAAAAGCTATCATTGTGTTTTAGACCCTTTTAAAGTAATTAAATAATAATCGTTTCAGTTTCGTGAAATTTTCCAGATTTCTCAGGGACATTGAAGTGTGAAGGTAAATCTGTATCGTTACGTTCGTTATGCAAATTAAATACAGGGTTGACACACCTTGTGATTTTCCTGCCAAGAAAACTCCATCAAAACTTTATTGTCTTCGATTTCTTGAATTTCCAGATTTCTCAGGGACATTCAAGTGTGAAGGCAAATCTGTATCGTTATGTTCTTTATGCAAATTAAATACAGGGTTGACACACCTTGTGATTTTCCTGCCAAGAAAACTCCATCAAAACTTTATTGTCTTCGATTTCTTGATTTGGTTCATGTCCAAGTAGGTGAGACGCACTCTTTTTTTCTAAATGAGAATTATCGACTGACTATCATTCAGTCTGTTTAGGAGATAAGATTTATGATATATTTATTTGAGTGACTTATGTGATAGGTAGGTATGTAATGATTAATGATTTACTGTAGCACAAGTATAGATGGAAGTAGGCACTTACAAGGTACCTTATTGTGCCTTCTATATGGGTTTAGCTAATACATTTCGTTCATAGTATACTATAGCACAAGTATAGATGGAAGTAGGCACTTACAAGGTACCTTATTGTGCCTTCTATATGGGTTTAGCTAATACATTTCGATCATACTATTCTCCTCTTGTTCTTATCCGTCTTATCTTTTACGTTTTTTGAAGGAATTTTATGATTTCCTCCCGAAAACTAAATAAAATTTTATAGGCATATATAGCTGTTAATTGTTGCAGTCTTCAATCTCAAATGTGAGCATTAACACAATAGCATCACCTATCTCTTTGATCAACATTATAATATATGGCAGACTGATAAGCCCTGTTTTCAGTGCATATTGCGAATAATTGTCTTCATTTGAAGATAAGCGGCTTGATAAATACCTAGACATTAATTAGATAGGTATAGCAAGTAAATACTCGTACTAGCAGGCATTAGGCATTAGGTAAAGCCGGTAGTATTGTAATAAAATATAATTTATACAATGCTGCAACGATAGGGGAAAGTTGGGGCACAGTGGAATACGAATTCACCAAATCACCACCTACTGGGATTTTCTCTAACTAGTTTGAAAAAGAATAGGTGCAAACTACATATAAATGAGTCTGTTAAACACCAATGGGAAGTTCAACCTGACACTAAAAATAGATTAAAATGAAAAGATAGTTCAAAGTTTTACTATAGGTTATCAAGCAAATGCCAATGTTCCCCGGCTGTCTCCAAGTTTTCCTCCGCATCAAATATAAAACGTTTTAATATAAAACAGATTTACTTGACAATTTTCCAGAGAAAGTGCTCATCGTTTTCCTCGTTTTACGATCCCCTTTTGTGTTTTGTTTGTGAGTGCTGTAAAATTGACGATTAAAATTTTGTTATCAGTCTTCCAATCATTACAGTTATTGTGAGATATCAATAAACATTAGATTACACGCAGGATTTCTGCGCCCCTTTCGTTCAATAATAATTGGAGCTTTCTTGTGACTTTTAGAATCTCTCGTATTATGAATGAGTAAATTTGCATTAGCTTGCAAAGTAGTCATTGGTTTGAATAGAAGGTATTTAATATAGCATACACCACTAGACTCAATAGAATTTTGGAGTGTTCAAACACCTTGCTATTTATACGAGTAGGTACCTAATTGTATGATATTAGAGTTAAAGGCACGGAGAAAATTCACTGGGTGATTAGTTTAATAGTTTTGAGGATCTGTAATAGAGGAGAGACTGAGAGAGCGTTATAAATGTAAACACACATAAAGTAGAAGCAAATAGCTTTACTGTCTCAAAGTTTATATGGCCACGGGCTATAAGTGTTTACTACTAAACAACTCGAAGTTGCGAAATAATAACGAACAACCCCAAAATCAAAGTAAAGAAATTCTAAGTCTAATTCATTAAGGAAATTTTACTCAAAAAATAACATTTAAGTAGAAAACCCCTTTTTGACTTGGTCATTAAAGATATGTAAAAAAAAAGGCTGTAAATTTTTTAAACCTTGAACTGAGGAGAAATTTTATTTTTTCTGACAAAGATATCAAAAAGCCTAATAAAAAATACAAAAGGAAAATGATGACGAAATAATAACGAACAAACCAAAATCAAAGTAAAGAATATCTAAGATTCTAAGTCTAATTCACTAAGGAAATTTTACTTAAAAAATAACATTTAAGTAGAAAACCCCTTTTTGACTTGGTCATTAAAGATATGTAAAAAAAAGGCTGTAATTTTTTTAAACCTTGAACTGAGGAGAAATTTTATTTTTTCTGACAAAGATATCAAAAAGCCTAATAAAAAATACAAAAGGAAAATGATGATCTCCAATAACCCAAAACACCATTGGCACTTCTTTGTTTAGCATCTGACATTCTGATTTCTAGAAAAATTGTTTGTGTGAAACAAGAACTCCCTAAAACTTTCCAGAATCCATTAGCAATACAACATCGAAATCTGAACACATTTTGATTTCTGAAATAAAAAAGACAGGAAAAAGAATTGAGTGAGAAAAAGGCTGGACACTTATTAATGGAATCATGGGTTGAGGAAAGAAAAACTTAGCTCTGTTCTAGACAAAATTGACTTCATTTTCTGCACTTTCATAAGACTATGACTTTCTAAAGGGTTTTTATTGGCTCAGTAACATTACATCATTTACCTCTAGTTTTAAGGCCAAAATATAAGATCTGTTTTAATGTTAAAGGCTTATTAAAAGCATAGGATAAGTAAAGGTAATTTCGCTAAAAGTTCGATTAGGTCAAGGAAGTACAAGTTTTTTCTTTAAAAACAGAAAAATGCTGTCGGAGAAATAGGGAGAGCATCAAAGAAAACATGCAACACAACAACGAAAATAAAAACATTAAGGAGAATAGAAAAAGATCTTGCAAACAAAATGAAAAGTGAACTTTCTGACACTTTGACAAAAATGTTGAAAATTCTATTACAGTCCGGTTGTTATTCGATGTTCGACGATTGAGACGATGTACGAAAATATACTGAAAGTTTTTCATAATTGAGTCTTTGACCTAAAATAAAGTTTGATGAATTTCATATAATTTTGTAGAAGTTTTGCAGCTTGAAGTTTGCACACGATTTGCTAGAAATGTGGGGAAAAAGTTAAAATAAATGAAAGTAGGTTAGAGGTAGATACCTACCTATGTATTGTAATATCTTGTCAGAGAAACTTTATATTTTGATACTTAAGGTTAAGCTTTTGTTCTACGAATTTTAGAAGAGTTCGAAATTACTTTGCATCTCATGCACACGGTTTTTTTTTTCTTTCTTTTTTCCCATTTTCTAGTTTTCTTTCATGGTTTGGTAAATAATTTCACAGAGAAAAAATACAATCAAACAAAACAAGAAGACAAATGTTTTCGTGGTAACCGTGATGCAATAAAAAAGAATGATAAAAAAAGCAAACAAAATTTTGGAAAGGGGTATACCGTATACGCGTATTACACATTTAAAAAAATACAAATAATATTTTTTACCAAAAAATTGAAAATCATAAAAATAAATGAACCTATAATAAAAATTCGTAAATAACATTGATGTGACATCTCATGGAATCCATGTATGGTGTTGTTCCTCTCCTCTTTTTATAATTTGAAGAAAAATAACTATCACTCTTGTCCCGCACAATACATGCTCGAAATTTCCAGGGGTTTGAGTCTATGTAGATTTTGTTAGTCAAAAATATCCCAAACAATTCTATTTACTATGGAGAAAGAAATATGAAAAAGTTAATACCTAGATACCTATGATTCAAATCATGTATGATATTTGAACAAATAGAAAAGAAATTAATAAATAGAAACAAAACAATCGAAAACCTAACCAAAATTAACCTTACTGTGAAACAGAAATCAACTTCTAAATTCTCTTTTCAGCAGAGAGCAAAAACTCTTTTCAGTAACGAGGTATTTGTCTTCAACATCCTCCTTCTATTAGTTTTTAGCCCAGTCATAACATACCTAATGCTTGTTTATACAAAGGATAATATAACCCTGTCATTTTCCCTTCAAAACATAGAAAATAAAATTTCTGTTGAAAAATGAATTAATAAAAAAGAATTTGGCATTTTAGCACACCTGACTAAGTCTATTTACTTTATGAATGATTTAAGGTTGGTAATTGGTAATGGATAAAGTCATAAATTACATTTTTCTAGACATAAAGGGCTCATTATCTCATGTAATTTTGGTTTTATATTTTTTACAGAAAAAAAACATGTCCATAAGGTCAATCCTTGAAGGAACCTATCAGGCCATTCAAAGTTCATACAAGTCATGGTAATAATAAGTACTCGTATGTGGCAAAACATGGAGGTGCCTATAGTCAAATTTCTTGAAAAGTCTTAAAACATGGTCTGATGATATTGACCAATCAATCCCTGAATATGTCCAAGCTGTAAAACCATTAACCTTAGACTGTTGATGAATAATAGAAAGTAAATTGGGATAATGTAAATGGCTGATGGATAATGTATTGGGCAGATTCGATTCATTGAGCATTAGGCGTCTCCACTATTTATTTTGCTGTAGTCTAAACAAAACCATGGAATGTAACCAACCCGGTGAGTTATAACAAGTTGTATTATATCTTGTACTCTTCATAAAGGTATTCTAAAGCAAGGAGAGTAAGTCCTAATGAAAACTAAGAAAGCATTGTGCAATCTGAACAGGAAGAGCTTTTAATTCGACGAAAATCATGATAAATTAACATATTGCCCCTTGTTTTCCAACTAGAACAATGTTTTGTGCTTCCTTTTGTTACAAAAATGCTCTCATATCTGTTGGAACATCCGCATGTAGAAATATTTGCATACATCTCTCATAACTAAAGATGCCCCGGGATCCAAATAATGAGTGGTACATAAAAAATAATTACGGAAGCTGACGGTCATTTTGAAAATGATTCAAACAGACCATAATGATTATTGTTTTTCATTAGTTTTTTTTTTCTGGGGGATAGATGGTGGTCATTAAAAGGGAAAAGGTTATTAATCTTATTTTTTTAATTTTTAGGCTTCCAGCACTTGTTTGAGCTTTTCCTCCCCCACCTCCACCTCCTTTTTTTTAGCTTTTTACCAAGTTGATGTGTCATGAATAAATAGATATTATGGATTTTATTCAACCAATGAGTTACGAAGAAAAGCAGAGTCCTAGATTGAAAACAGTTCCTCTTTGAACCTACTTATGTAGTTTCTTCCAGACCTAGTACATAGTCATGTTGATAAATCTACACTTTTTTTCTTTCAAAAATAGGAATTGCAAATTCAATTTAAATTGCATTATCACAAATGTCTGCAGAACGCATAGCGAAATGATGAATGCGAAAGTTCGATGTGATAAATCTACACTTTTTTTCTTTCAAAATAGGAATTGCAAATTCAATTTAAATTGCATTATCACAAATGTCTGCAGAACGCATAGCGAAATGATGAATGCGAAAGTTCGATGTTCAAACATATTTACGTTAACATCACAATCGTTTCTATTAAATTCAATTATTGAACTTACTTTGGATAAAAAGTATCTCTTCCCAAGTAATCTCATAACCCTTACCATCAAAAAAAGAAGCAAGGAAAATACAAGCGGCATGCGACACACGCTCTGTCAAAGTTTAGTAAAGAATTGAAGGGTATTTATAATTTTTTAAATGCGTACAAAAAGGGTTGGAGAGCAAGCTTTTGGGTGAAAATGTTTTCTTAAAATTGACATACGTGTAAAGGAGAAGGTTTAGTGCTTTTCAAACACTTCACTGGGCTTTTAACATTTCTCTGGACATGAGGGGCTGAAGCAGATAAATGGTCGAAGCAAATATGGAGAATAAAGCATGGACACTTTAATTCCGATTCTAGTGTTTACTTGGGTCCAGTTTTCAGAAAGATTTGAATTGATGATAAATCATAATTATGAAACCTTGACCCTTTATGTGTGTAAAACGTTCTATAAGTGATATAGCTATGAAACTAGGTACATTCCTAAATACCAACGTAGTTGTTTTATATGACTTATTCAAGACCTACTTTATCGGTCTGATTACCCTATACACAAAGATAAATATTATTTAAAGCTCACCCCAAGATAAAAAAAAAGTCAAGTGATCTCTGGTTATTTTCTTGTCTTGGTAACTTTCTTCGATTAATCTTTATTACTTGTCTCTGTTCTCGAGATATATGCATCAAGTGTAAACTTGATGAAATTCAAGCCAGCCGAATTGAATGAAAAACAATTTGACCAGATACTATTCCTACAAGTAAAATCGAATTATGTTAACTTTCTATGTAGTTGTTTATAGATAAAGGTGAAAATAGTCTAATAGTAGTATTTTTTCCACATTGCCTTACCTAAGATAAAAATAAAAATTACACAAGTTCTAAGTACCTACCTATCATCCTGAACATGAACATCAAAGTTTTGCAAATATTACACATCCACTACTAATATTTCAAGTGCCAAAAAATATGCAATCAAATGGTTTTGCTAAAACATTCCACGTATCCATATTATTTTGGAATCAGCTTCTCTTCAAATGTTCATACACAAAGATTTGAATTTGACCTACATTAATATTATTTTTACTTTCTATTTCTCCTTGCAGCTAAGAATTCAAAGAACCTTAGCTCTGATGTCTCGAAAACAGACTTCTGTGTGCTGTCTCTCAAATACAGAACATCAGATTTTCTCTGAATTATTCTCTTAACTTATTAAATCCAACCTGTACACAACAAAAGGAAAACTATTTTCCAGCTCTTGTCTTTCATCTCTAAAGTCTCGAACACGAAATGCATTTTCCCTTTACCTCTACTTCTTCATATTTCCTTCCTATTTCTTTTATTAGGAAAACAATATTGAGTGAGTTTTCTTTCCTTTGTTATGCTTCGATATAATAAGACTCGTTCCCCTCGTTGCTCTTTTTGTTCTTGGCTCTTGTATTTCATTATTTTTACTATGATTTTCCCCCGAAAAAAAGTATTTTTCTAGTATGGATGGCAAATACATATATTTAAAATTTACGACAATTTTAATCTTTTATTAGGAAAACAATATTGAGTGAATTTTCTTTCCTTTGTTATGCTTCGATATAATAAGACTCGTTCCCCTCGTTGCTCTTTTTGTTCTTGGCTCTTGTATTTTATTATTTTTACTATGATTTTCCCCCGAAAAAAAGTATTTTTCTAGTATGGATGGCAAATACATATATTTAAAATTTACGACAATTTTATACGCTCGTAAACATTTTCACCGCGACTCTAATAATTTTTGTTCCTCCTGCTCTCTATATGCAAACCGAATTGATGTAATTTTCGAATTTCGGAAGGGTTAAAACATAAAATAATATTTTTATATGGAGGTATTCGTTCTACCATGTGAGGAAAATTTCCCTCTGTATTTTTTCCCTCTATCACTTCTAACAAGCTAACTGTTAGCTCTCACGTAGGAGGCAATTGCAAATGTTTTAGGTACCTACTTGAAATCCAAGCTATTTATATTTGTGCTCTGAAATAGATCAAAGATGGTTTGTTATCCGTTTATTTCCCGTATTTTTTCCCTCTATCACTTCTAACAAGCTAACTGTTAGCTCTCACGTAGGAGGCAATTGGAAATGTTTTAGGTACCTACTTGAAATCCAAGCTATTTATATTTGTGCTCTGAAATAGATCAAAGATGGTTTGTTATCCGTTTATTTCCTTCTTCCATTCATAATATCAATACCAACTAGATTCAAAATAAAATGAGGTTAAAAAAAGTTATCTACCTACATACTACCTATACTTTTTTCTAAACATCAAACGATTTATTCAACAAAAGAAAACATGCCAATTATTTTCGTCAAAATGTTACCTCTAATAAAAGGACATCTCAGGGTTATTAAACAACCTATACCGCCTACTGTGGTAAGAAAGTTGGAAAAAATATAATGATGCAATTGATGACCATAAATCACGTGTTACTAAGAAGATTACCAAGACCAAAAATATAATATGTAGTTCATGTGTAAGTATAGAAATATAAGTATAGTATAGACGTATTTGTAAAAGTATAGGTTGGTAAATAATAGTAGATTCAACTACCTACTTACTGAGGTTAAAGTTATAATGAAACCTGGAAATTCTCAATATCTATCTCAGGAACATCGAAAACGATGACATTGGTAAACTAGCCATCTCCACCAAAAATAGTGCAAAAGTATGTTGTCATGAGCGGGGATCAAAGGGCAGTTTTTTGCCCACTGATCAATTCAACGATAAGACGATATTTTCCTGGAAATGACCCATAATTTGCACCATCATTGCGACCTTTCCCCCATTTCCTCCTTCCTTATTAGGCCTTCTCCAGTTTTTTTTTTTTTTTTTTTTTTTTTTTTTTTTTTTTTTTTTTTTTTTTTTAATACAAAAGGAAAATGATGTAGCTATTCAAAATTTCAAGTTTATTTTACAGGAGTTGTAAGGCGCAAGGTGTAAAAAATGAAGAAATTTGATGGATCATAGGCCCCAGGAAATAAAATATAAAAAAATGCATATAAAATTTATTTGCTAATTAAAGGGGTTGCAATAATAAAAAAAAAAAGTATAATAGTAGAATAATAAAAAATTAGTTAATAAAAAAGGGTTGGAAAAAAATCAAATGTAGATCCAAATGCCAAAATACTATCTTTATAATTTTCATTTTCTCCATCTCTTCAGGAACCTAAAATGCAACCCATATGCATATAAAATTTATTTGCTAATTAAAGGGGTTGCAATAATAAAAAAAGTATAATAGTAGAATAATAAAAAAATAGTTAATAAAAAGGGTTGAAAAATCAAATGTAGATCCAAATGCCAAAATACTATCTTTATAATTTTCATTTTCTCCATCTCTTCAGGAACCTAAAATGCAACCCATGGTTTATTAAGTATCCGAGAAGTAAACACATTAGGAAGCTCACAGATAAGAGAGATTTTCATTGACACCCTGAGAACCAAATGAACCAATGATCTAATTAATATGCACCCAATATATTTAATTAAACATAACAGCCTACTCAAATGAATGGGACAAAAGTAACAATGAAATTTAACACTGGAAAAATGATGTTATAATACACCCGAATGTAAACAACGAAAAGGGTTCTAGATCAGTCGTTCTCAAAGTGTGTTAATAATCGAGTCGAAATTTATTCAAAATAATGAAATACAATGTCCAAGATTCTAATGGATGGGGCTAATAACTAATAACATAGCTACAGAACATAAGTGGAAGGTGGCACATGAAATCTTTGAGAACCACTGTTCTAGATCCTATGATGTTGGTGACAAAATCGGCATTCAAGTTATTGTTTTTCTAGCACTTCAGTCACTGGATACATGATACTAGAACATCGGCTAATTTTTCGTTCTCAAAGTGTGTTAATAATCGAGTCGAAATTTATTCAAAATAGTGAAATACAATAGAGGACCTTGTCCGCTTATTGTCCAAGATTCTAATGGATGGGGCTAATAACTTAGCTACAGAACATAAGTGGAAGGTGGCACATGAAATCTTTGAGAACCACTGCTCTAGATCCTGTGATGTTGGTGACAAAATCGGCATTCAAGTTATTGTTTTTCTAGCACTTCAGTCACTGGATACATGATACTAGAACATCGGCTAATTTGCATATGAATGATGAAAAACCTACTAAACACGAATAAAATGAACTCGTCAATCCTCTAAACAAAAATCAGCGCTGGTGGTAATGAGCAAACATACAAGTTCACATGAGTTAGAAGATTAGGAGAATTAGCCGATGATACATTGCTATTCAATATTCATAATCCTCTACGATGATTGATTGGCATAGGAAATTCTATTAAAGAACCTACGTTTACATTGCTACTACTGAGAAATCTTTTTACATTTGTAATGCGTGTAAAATCGGACGCAATGTAGGGTTAAACTGGCTGGGATAGAAGATTCAAAGAACTATCCAAGCTTTTTAAAAACAAGGGATGTACTCGTACATGGCACTATTTATTGGGCTGCTTCAGAACATTTCTGTCCGAATTGTGCCTCTTGATGTAGGTATACCCATACCATCATTCAGATGAAATCAGTTGGCATAAGTTTCTTACTAATTTATTTCTATTTTACAAAAGTGATATTAAAATATTAGATCATACAAACTGGATGGAATTTGAAAGAAAATATTGTGGCCAATTTAAAATCAATAAAATAGCTATCGAAATCATCGAATGTAGAAACAACATCAGCAAATTAAAAGTTCTCACAGATATCAAAATTTTTGATAAAAATTGATGAGATTTTAAACAGAAGTATTCGATTACACACAATATTCCCCTATTTTAAAACTAATTTAATGATTAGGTCAAAATAAACGAGATTTAGACCATACAAGTAGAAACCCATTCATCGGGATGGTAAAAAAGAAAATAAAACAAAAATATTTAACAAAGAAGGCGTTTGTTGAAATGCTTAGCGGGAAAAAATCAAATGTTCAAAGTTTTGTGTTGTTGAAACTAATACCGATTAAAAGAAAACCACAAAATTAAAACAAAATAGTATCGGATGTCAGGTCACGTGAAGTTTCTGACGTAATCGCCTGCCTGCACGCGCCTCGCAGGCGTATTTCTTGTTGCGCTTGTCAAGTCTTGTCACTCAAAGTAATGATATTTAAGTAATATGAATCCTTAAACCTTAAACCTGGGGATCTTCCTAAAGATACGAGCTGGCCTTTCTGAAAGCTTTCTCTAAAATCCCTCAAAGGGTTCTGTGGAAATTTGAGGACAACGACACCTCCATATTCAAGCCATACAAAAATATCAGAACCTCTAGCTGGATGCCTCAAAGAGATATATTCGGTAAGCGGTGAGATCGAAGAGCTCCTTCAGGAGAACCCTGGCACTTGAAAGAAAGCCATAAAAAATCCCTGCCTCCTCTAAACGAAAATCAGCGCTGGTGGTAATGAGCAAACATACAAGTTCACATGAGTTAGAAGATTAGGAGAATTAGCTGATGATATATTGCTATTCAATATTCATAATCCTCGACGATGATTGATTAGCATAGGAAATTCTATTAAAGAACCTACGTTTACATTGCTACTACTGAGAAATCTTTTTACATTTGTAATGCGTGTAAAATCGGACGCAATGTAGGGTTAAACTGGCTGGGATAGAAGATTCAAAGAACTATCCAAGCTTTTTAAAAACAATGGATGTATTTATTGGGCTGCTTCAGAACATTTCTGTCCGAATTGTGCCTCTTGATGTAGGTATACCCATACCATCTTTCAGATGAAATCAGTTGGCATAAGTTTCTTACTAATTTATTTCTATTTTACAAAAGTGATATTAAAATATTAGATCATACAAACTGGATGGAATTTGAAAGAAAATATTGTGGCCAATTTAAAATCAATAAAATAGCTATCGAAATCATCGAATGTAGAAACAACATCAGCAAATTAAAAGTTCTCACAGATATCAAAATTTTTGATAAAAATTGATGAGATTTTAAACAGAAGTATTCGATTACACACAATATTCCCCTATTTTAAAACTAATTTAATGATTAGGTCAAAATAAACGAGATTTAGACCATACAAGTAGAAACCCATTCATCGGGATGGTAAAAAAGAAAATAAAACAAAAATATTTAACAAAGAAGGCGTTTGTTGAAATGCTTAGCGGGAAAAAATCAAATGTTCAAAGTTTTGTGTTGTTGAAACTAATACCGATTAAAAGAAAACCACAAAATTAAAACAAAATAGTATCGGATGTCAGGTCACGTGAAGTTTCTGACGTAATCGCCTGCCTGCACGCGCCTCGCAGGCGTATTTCTTGTTGCGCTTGTCAAGTCTTGTCACTCAAAGTAATGATATTTAAGTAATATGAATCCTTAAACCTTAAACCTGGGGATCTTCCTAAAGATACGAGCTGAAATGCTAATAGATGTCACACCACGGTTTGTCAAACATACCCACTGAGTGTGAGTCAGTGTTTTCTTTTGAACAACCTTTTTTTAATCTTTTATAAGTTCAACAATAATTACCACATTGAATTATTACATGGGATTAGGGTATCATTTTATCTACCTACTTGGGTGTGGAGATAAAGATTGGCAAAAACTAGGGTATAGGTGTACATATCTACATGGTTTTAAAGATGGGGTTTTTAAAAAAGGAAGGAGAAAAATCGACTTTTTTCAATTTATTCTAAACTGACACACTATGAATGAATAAATTCCAAAATTAAAATATCAATATATTTGAGTAATACAGAAAAAACAAGACCTTTGCTCTCTGAGTCAAGAACAAATAAACGTCATACACTTCTACTAAGTAAAGCAAGCTCAGGAAGCTCACAGATGAGAGAGATTTTTATTGACACCCTGAGAACCAAATGAACCAATGATCTAATTAATATGCACCCAATATATTTAATTAAACATAACAGCCTACTCAAATGAAAACATGTCCATAATTTTTTATCACGTTTCTCCCTTTCTGGGAAATTGATTAGTTTATCATGATCCGAGGTTTGCGGTTAAATTATTTTCTTGGTGAATAATTATATCTTAAAGTTATTTATTAAATAAGTAAATTATTAAATATAACCTACATTCTACTTTCAGTTAAAAGTAATTCATAATAAACAAATTACATTCTAGAGAAGAATTTTTTTAATAACTTGATGAAAGCAGAAGATTGAGAGCAATCGGAGAAACTATTGGAAGCAGGTAACAAAATTTACTAAATTTTCTTAGTTAGAGAAAATTAATATTATAACTTTGAATTTAAATACATTCCAGGAAAGTTTTCAATTATGAGATACATAATATATATAAATGTTGTGTGAGATATGAGAAAAATACCGAGTCCTCACATAAACCATAGCCTCGATTTCCCACGGGTTCCATTCATTTGCTTGACTATTTACGTTGGTTTTAAGTTAAATATCAGAGAAATTCTAAACGTGTGGTATGCAAGTATTTATTATGTCCAATTTATGTTTCTGTAAGTGTGAACTTGTAAAGAAAAGGGTTATGAAACTCGCCTTAACAGGCTCTGTTTTAGATAAAAGGAAATAATATAGTGATCATGAAATGAATAAGTTTCTATCAACCATTATTTTATATGGTTAATCTTAATACAGACAACAGTATGATTATAAGGTCATAAGTGTGTTTGTCTAGACTAGAGATCAATTATCTTCTCACTTACTGCTTTGGAAACAAGATGTTTCCAAATCCAGACACTTCTTATAGTGATCATGAAATGAATATGAATAAGTTTCTATCAACCATTATTTTATATGGTTAATCTTAATACAGACAACAGTATGATTATATGGTCATAAGTGTGTTTGTCTAGACTAGAGATCAATTATCTTCTCACTTACTGCTTTGGAAACAAGATGTTTCCAAATCCAGACACTTCTGGCTTTAGAAACATCTTGTTTCCAAAGCCAGAAGTGTCAGTTTTACAGTAAAACACATACCTCCATGACACCATGCCTGATCAGAACTTAAATCTCCTGATCCTGATTCCTGGGGTTTCATTTTGATAAGAGGGTGTAATATCTTTTACTCGTGTAAATTAGTAAAGAATTACCACAACACAAATAAAGAGAGAGAATTGAAATCGAAAGTAGGAGAGGAAAAGAAATATTTGTGGGAAGTCCTGGTTTGTATTGATAGAGTGTCAAATGACAGTAACGAACCCAGGACTCTCTAGTTATTAGTACAGCTGAGTAGCCGCGTGCCTTAACACGTGACCCAAACTAATGCACTCTTCCATCTCAATAGACAAGAGACCTTCGCTCTCCTCTCAATAGAGTGAGGAACAAGTAGTGTCCGAATCAAAATCCCCTTTACCCTTTCCCATTCTGACAACTTTGACCGATGTCCAGTTTTTCTAATTGACATTTCCAATGTATGACATTTTATTATTGACTAAATAGGTGGAAAATTAATATCGGAATATCCGGGTTGTCGAGTTGGTGTGTTTGTTCGAATAGTATTTCCTTTTGTTTTCAATCCGTGCACAATATTAATAATTTTCTGCAAAATGGAACAAATCAACCCTTTCAAGTTGTTTCCAATTTACCTACATCAAACATCGATTCTTTGTATGCAGAACCCCCCTTCATTAAAGCTATTTTAAATATCCTGTGGAGTTCAATATGTTTGGTTTTGTTTGAAATGTTTTACACTTTCAATCACGTTTTTGAATTCGATAGAATTGTTTATGATTCAATAGAAAAATGTCATCACCCACACTGATACAAAACTGAAGTGTGTTTCATCCAGGGATACCTACACTATCAGTAAAAACTAAGTAAGTTGTTGTTGTTTACTAATGCAAAGGAATTGATTATTATGTCATTTTACAAATTAAGTGACTATCAGTAAAACAGTAAAAAAACAAAGACTGTCTCAACTTCATCTTGGGGTTTTTAGGTTAGTAGGATACCTACACAGATTACAGTGCATCTAACAGTAATATAAACTTATCTTTTTTTATAGTAAAATTAAATCTATCCTGAAATGTACTCATGTCTTTCATGGATCACACATTATTGTTCTCATTACCTTTATAATGAATGTTGAGATACCTATTTGCAGTGGAAATGTAGAATGTAGGGATTTACCATAATTTATTTCCCTTTTCAGCCCATCCTAACATGAAATTGTTTATCAGTCATGGAGGTTTGTTAGGAATCAGTACTCATTTAGTTGCACCAGCATCTACACAATTTGTGTGGTCCTTCAAAGAAATTCATATTTACATTTTATTAAATTAGTTGGGAAACTCGGAAAATCTTCCGTATTTATATCAACGAGATACCTACGTACTGAAATTCTGCTGAGAATTTCATTTTTCCGGAAAACTCATAACTCAACATCATAATTTTATTCATAAGCTCGCTCTTGTTTACATCAGACTTAAGTTTGATCTTACTCTTACTGTAGATTTCATCAAAACATTCATTCTTTTGCTCGGACTTAAGCCATGTCCAGCTTTTATTTACATTTGGCAAGATGTAAAGGATTAGTAGTATTGTTTCAAAAAATATATATAAAAAAAAAATATTCCGTAGAGAAATTTCCCTAAAAATCTAGTAAAAACGAAACAATAAGAGTCCTCGTAATATTTGTACAGGAGAAAACACATTTTCAAACATTGAAATAATTAATTTTACCCTTGAGAGATTTAAAGCTGTAAGTCCTTAATATGTTCAGGGTGTGAAAACGGCAGATCGGAGATAAAGATTGGCAAAAACTAGGGTATAGGTGTACATATCTACATGATGGTTTTAAAGATGGGGTTTTTAAAAAAGGAAGGAGAAAGATCGACTTTTTTCAATTTATTCTAAACTGACACACTATGAATGAATAAATTCCAAAATTAAAATATCAATATACCTATTTGAGTAATACAGAAAAAACAAGACCTTTGCTCTCTGAGTCAAGAACAAATAAACGTCATACACTTCTACTAAGTAAAGCAAGCTTTTGTTATTTTTCCCAAGTATGCTGTTTTATATCTTGGAAGTAGGAGGACATTGTCTCTGTTTATTACAGTCTGATACTACCTATATAATATCTAATATTTATGTTTTGTTGATAAGATGAGCCTGTATGTGCATATAGCTACCCTAGAATTTTGGACATGCATATCCACTTAGGTAGGTAGGTAGGTACATTTAAAATTTAAACAATAATAAAATATCATAAAATTTTAGCACTATTCAAGAAAAACAAGATGATAATTTCTCGAGTTTTTAATTTCATATTTTCTCAAGAAAGACGTCGTCAAGGCACTCTTTCCCCGTATTGTAAATTTCGTTTTTGAAGTAAACATTTCAAAAAATCAAGCTTAAAGTTCTCACAGTGATTTCGAAGACTCATCTTAGAAATAATTAGTCAATAGGTAGGAAATCATCGAAGGAGTGGTCAATAGAAGAAAACCCTGTAAAATATGAAACTTTGAAAATTACTTGAAAAAAAAAGAGGTAGAAGCAGAACAAGAAGATGTACACGTACCATTGAGACTGTACACATCAGGACAAGGGTAGACGTTTTAGCCCGAAGGTTCCCCTCCTCGTCCCTCTTCCAAAGGTTAGGGAAAAAAGTACGGGGGAGGTAAAAAGTACTAGTGGTCAGTGTAAAACTTTTCCCCAGGCTATCATAATCTCGGGATATTTAATTAACACGGAGCACAGAACTGCAACAATAAGTAAACAGAAGATAGAGACACGCTTCTAGCGGAACGGATGGGTAGGGGGAGCTATCTTGGGGTGGAGAAAATTTATTTAGTCGAGCACTTCCGTCTTTGCTGACCATTTCTACTGACCAGTCTTTATTATCCCTTGAACCCGCTTCTCTGTTACCCTTTCCTCTTTGCTTTCTTTTGTTCGAAAATTTAGTGCTCTCTCTATCCCGCTGCCTTGTGGATCTGTAACAGGAAATGAAAAATTAAAGGGTTATTTTAATTTGCGTGTAGGAATTTTAGGTCTGTTTTGTGTAAAGTAATGTCCTGTGCTCTCTCTATCCCGCTGCCCAGTGGATCTGTAACAGGAAATGAAAAATTAAAGGGTTATTTTAATTTGCGTGTAGGAATTTTAGGTCTGTTTTGTGTAAAGTAATGTCCATGTATAAATATTTTGATTATAAGTTTGATTGCAATACTTTTTTGTGACTACTTACAAAAATCGTAAATAGTTTACGATACTTGAGTTTATAACTGAAGATGGTCTTCAACTTGAAAGCTGGAGCATAACTTAATAGTTTTAATTGCGCTAAAGTTATTTGTTATTTTTCCAAAGTATGCAGTTTTATATCTTGGAAGTAGGAGGACATTGCCTCTGTTTATTACAGTCTGTTACTACATATGATCTAATATTTGTGTTTTGTTGATAAGATGATCCTGTATGTGCATATAGCTACCCTAGAATTTTGGACATGCATATCCACTTGGGTAGGTAGGTACATTTAAAATTTAAACAATAATAAAACATAATAAAATTTTAGCACTATTCAAGAAAAACAAGATGATAATTTCTCGAAGTAGATTTTAATTTCATATTTTCTCAAGAAAGACGTCGTCAAGGCACTCTTTCCCCGTATTGTAAATTTCGTTTTTGAAGTAAACATTTCAAAGTATAAAAATATCTCTCACTCCCTCTAAAATAACAAAAAATACAATATCGGAACATTAATACTCAAAATAAATAACGTTTTATATCTTCATAATAATTTCTTTAATTCTTTGCACAAAGAAAGAAAAATACGGAAAAAAATAAAATATGCATAAATAAAAAAAACATATAATAGCAGCGATAACAATAACATTAAAAATACGAGACGCGAAGAAAGTGTTTCACTTCCCAATGAGAAAGAAATAAATATTCGAAATATCTTTATAAGATCCAAATACCTATCTATCTGCCTACATTATTTTGAAAAACGTTTGGAAAGCTTTATAATCTGAAAGCACGTAATATTGGTTTGAATGTTGGGATTCGGGAAAAGAAACAGAGATATTATGAACAATATGAACATGAACGAAATCAAAAAGAGGTACCCATATAAATTTATAAACTTTGCAAAGTGCGTTCCATCTAAATTTAGATGCTTAAAAGAAGGTCAATGACTTCTAAAGTAAATATAGAACGTATTCCTAAGTTTCCTACTGACTCCTTTGTACTCTCACATTCGGACGCTGTGGAAATAAAAATTACAGAAAAACCCATAAAACTGAAACAATAACAATTAGCAGAGTCAGAGTCCAAGCTATTGCAGATAAGCTCAAGCCATTGTGACATAGATGTGTAGACAGATAAGCTTCTCCAGAGCCCAGACGACTTTGCTAATATATTTATGTCCGGTAATAAAACTGTCATACATTGTAGTCCTAGAGGTTATCCACCTAAAGAAATCCAAAGTCAAATGCTCCACAATACAATTCAATTTGTACAAATATAGAGTCTAAGATTTTTTTACAACCTAACGAAAACCCGTAAGTGAAATTAATATTGTTTCTGCTGCAACTTTGTCGTACATTCCTATCGTCATTGTTGGAGCTAAAGTGTGCAATATTACCTACATATCTGTTTCTCTCATTTTTTTGCTGTCCTTTTCGTTGAGAGAGAGAGAGAAAGAGTCTAGGAAATATTTACAAAGAATTTAGACCTCTAACAGAGTTAGGTATCGTCAGAGTGGGAAATATATTTTGTTTCTCTCATTTTTTTTTTTGCTGTTCTTTTCGTTGAGAGAGAGAGAGAGAGAAAGAGTCTAGGAAATATTTACAAAGAATTTAGACCTCTAACAGAGTTAGGTATCGTCAGAGTGGGAAATATATTCGTTTGGAAATTTTGTTTTATCCTGCATTCATGTCTTTGGTAAAATCATTATGGTAGGTTTAGAAAAGGAATTACCTATCTATGAAAAAGGTAGATTGACTAAAATAAATAATTTGTAACCTACTCTTACATTATGGTAGGCATTTTGCTTTAGCCAGGACCATATCATACTTTGTATTTATAAGTCATAAAATTAGGAGGAAAAAGCCATAAAACGGGGTATTATTTATGAGAAATTTAAGAACAGAAGCACTCGGGGAATTATTCGTATCCAAAATTGAAACATTAAATGCAACCATAAAATATATTAAAAAGAAAAAGAACAATAATTTGTAATACATTCTGGTATGATTGAATCTGAAATTCACGCCCAAACCTTATGCATCAAGTGTAAACTTGATGAAATTTAAGCCAGCCGAATTGAATGAAAAACAATTTGACCAGATACTATTCCCACAAGTAAAATCGAATTATGTTAATTTTCTATGTAGTTGTTTATAGTCATAAAGGCGAAAATAGTCTAATAGTCGTATTTTTCCACATTGCCTTACTAAGATAAAAATAAAAATTAACAAGTTCTAAGTACCTACCTATCATCCTGAACATGAACATCAAAGTTTTGCAAATATTACACATCCACTACTAATATTTCAAGTGCCAACCCTTTATGTGTGTAAAACGTTCTATAAGTGATATAGCTATGAAACTAGGTACATTCCTAAATACGTAGTTGTTTTATATGACTTATTCAAGACCTACTTTATTGGTAAAGATAAATAATATTTAAAGCTCACCCCAAGATAAAAAAAGTCAAGTGATCTCTGGTTATTTTCTTGTCTTGGTAACTTTCTTCGATTAATCTTTATTACTTGTCTCTGTTCTCGAGATATTTCAAACGAAAATCTTCGGATAACAGACAGATAAAACAAATGGAAACAGTTGGGACAATGTGGAGTCCTGAAAACTAGAGGGAAAATAAAGTGACATCAGACGAAATCTTCATTTTTACAAAATTAATAGTAAACAATTTAAGTAACAAACGACAGCGTTTTGTCAACGTACTGTTCATTGTTTATTGAATTAGGTTTTAAACTTTAGAGAAACATTTATCCACATCCGAACTAATAAATGTATGTGAGAGCACATTGGAAATGTTAAGTGTACAGGAATACTTACTTGTTTACAGTAATGTTGTTGCATTGTAAACATTGCAAATTGTTCTGGTTAAATGAATCGTGTATCATTAAGAGGGAATATGTTTAAGTAGCTAAGATTTGCAAGTTTACTTCGCTGCGAATACTTGCCTATTAATTGAAAGGTTTATACGGGGCTACACATTACTCTTAAACCTACATTCTGCTATTCCTTGAAATGGAAGCAATGTGCTATTCTTTGAGTACCTACACAAAGGTGTACAATGCTTTTAGAATAATTGTAAGCTTGTAATAATTAGATTTAATCTATCAACTATGTTCATCAGACATTCTTGCGAATTCATTTTAAAGCATTTCATTTATTTTGTCTAATAGTTGGAATTTTCACAAAGTAAGCGTAATTACATCCTTTTGAATATTTTATCATGTCAAGCCTTTCTGTTCTTTTTGAAAGATCAGTCACTGTAACGTTCAAACTTTCCTAAGCGTAATTACATCCTTTTGAATATTTTATCATGTCAAGCCTTTCTGTTCTTTTTGAAAGATCAGTCACTGTAACGTTCAAACTTTACGAAATATTTTGGATTTGAAGTTTTGAAATATATTTCCTTTTCGGTCATTATTAGCTACGGAAATATCACAGCGGCTGTGAATGAGAAATGTCATATTTAATCTAATATTGAGTTTATAATATTTCTAGTTTCAAGACTTAACTTTTGATCTCTAGGGATTTAGAGAAGACAAGAGTTCTCAGTGGCTGTGAATGTTTGACAAAGATGTTAATGATAATATTATGTACATTCATGTTCACTGTGGAAAGTTTAGACAAGAGGAATTTCCATTTCAATAATACTAGTAGGTATCTTACTTTAGACCAGATTCCACAAGATAGCGTGCATCTCATGAGATCACAAACTTGCATGAGCAAAGATTAAGATCGACTAGGTAACTATTTTATAATAAGAAAAACCTTCTGGAAAATACTTATAAAACGTGACGTAGGGCTTGAAAAACCCAACAGATGGACAAAAAAATCTGAGAAGATTGAAGATATTTTTTGTTTAAAAAGGTATGTTATATTTGCGCCTGGAAACAATGTGAAATTATGCAATGTGTTAGGTAACTATTTTATAATAAGGAAAATCTTCTGGAAAATACTTATAAAACGTGACGTGGCGCTTGAAAAACCCAACAGATAGAAAAAAAAATCTGAGAAGATTGAAGATATTTTTTGTTTAAAAAGGTATGTTATATTTGCGCCTGGAAACAATGTGAAATTATGCAATGTGCCAACTTTCTTTTTTGTCTAACTAACTACATAAATAGGTTAGGGACTTTTTTTTGTAAATTGATTGAATTCAAGAGTACCTTTTAAGGTAATAATTCTGTACCCACCTACCGAAGATAATTTTCATTTGCTCCTCAAGATTTCGTTTAATTTAGTAACGACAAGAAGAAAAACTGGGAAAAAAAGTTCGTGCGAAATTTTAAAATTATCTTGGAGGTCAAAGAAATGTAGACTTTGCACTTTTTCTTCCAACTAAAGATACTAAATAACTATCAGTAAAACAGTAAAAAACCAGACTGTCTCAACTTCATCTTGGGGTTGTTAGGTTAGTAGTATACCTACACAGATTACAGTGCATCTAACAGTAATATAAACTTATCTTTTTTTATAGTAAAATTAAATCTATCCTGAAATAATGTACTCATTTAGTTGCACCAGCATCTACACAATTTGTGTGGTCCTTCAAAGAAATTCATATTTACATTTTATTAAATTAGTTGGGAAACTCGGAAAATCTTCCGTATTTATATCAACGAGATACCTACGTACTGAAATTCTGCTGAGAATTTCATTTTTCCGGAAAACTCATAACTCAACATCATAATTTTATTCATAAGCTCGCTCTTGTTTACATCAGACTTAAGTTTGATCTTACTCTTACTGTAGATTTCATCAAAACATTCATTCTTTTGCTCGGACTTAAGCCATGTCCAGCTTTTATTTACATTTGGCAAGATGTAAAGGATTAGTAGTATTGTTTCAAAAAATATATATAAAAAAAAAATATTCCGTAGAGAAATTTCCCTAAAAATCTAGTAAAAACGAAACAATAAGAGTCCTCGTAATATTTGTACAGGAGAAAACACATTTTCAAACATTGAAATAATTAATTTTACCCTTGAGAGATTTAAAGCTGTAAGTCCTTAATATGTTCAGGGTGTGAAAACGGCAGATCGGAGATAAAGATTGGCAAAAACTAGGGTATAGGTGTACATATCTACATGATGGTTTTAAAGATGGGGTTTTTAAAAAAGGAAGGAGAAAGATCGACTTTTTTCAATTTATTCTAAACTGACACACTATGAATGAATAAATTCCAAAATTAAAATATCAATATATTTGAGTAATACAGAAAAAACAAGACCTTTGCTCTCTGAGTCAAGAACAAATAAACGTCATACACTTCTACTAAGTAAAGCAAGCTTAAAGTTCTCACAGTGATTTCGAAGACTCATCTTAGAAATAATTAGTCAATAGGTAGGAAATCATAAATGCTAATAGATGTCACACCACGGTTTGTCAAACGTAACCACTGAGTGTGAGTCAGTGTTTTCTTTTGAACAACCTTTTTTTTTAATCTTTTATAAGTTCAACAATAATTACCACATTGAATTATTACATGGGATTAGGGTATCATTTTATCTACCTACTTGGGTATAAATCTCCAATAACCCAAAACATCATTGGCACTTCTTTGTTTAGCATCTGACTTTCTGATTTCTAGAAAAATTGTTTGTGTGGAACAAGAACTCCCTAAAACTTTCCAGAATCCATTAGCAATACAATATCGAAATCTTAACACATTTTGATTTCTGAAATAAAAAAGACAGGAAAAAGAATTGAGTGAGAAAAAGGCTGGACACTTATTAATGGAATCATGGGTTGAGGAAAGAAAACCTTAGCTCTGTTCTAGACAAAATTGACTTCATTTTCTGCACTTTCATAAGACTATGACTTTGTAAAGGGTTTTTATTGGCTCAGTAACATTACATCATTTTAGTTTTAAGGCCAAAATATAAGATCTGTTTTAATGTTAAAGGCTTATTAAAAGCATAGGATAAGTAAAGGTAATTTCGCTAAAAGTTGGTTAGATTAGGTCAAGGAAGTGCAAGTTTTTTCTTTAAAAACAGAAAAATGCTGTCGGAGAAATAGGGAGAGCATCAAAGAAACATGCAACACAACAACGAAAATAAAAACATTAAGGATGAGAATAGGAAAAGATCTTGCAAACAAAATGAAAAGTGAACTTTCTGACACTTTGACAAAAATGTTGAAAATTCTATTACAGTCCGGTTGTTATTCGTGACAGGTCAATCCTTGAAGGAACGTATCAGGCCATTCAAAGTTCATACAAGTCATGGTAATAATAAGTACTCGTGTGTGGCAAAACATGGAGATGCCTAGAGTAAAATTTCGTGAAAAGTCTTAAAACATGGTCTGATGATATTGACCAATCAATCCCTGAATATGTCCAAGCTGTAAAGCCATTAACCTTAGACTGTTGATGAATAATAGAAAGTAAATTGGGATAATGTAAATGGCTGATGGATAATGTATTGGGTAGATTCGATTCATTGAGCATTAGGCGTCTCCACTATTTATTTTGCTGTAGTCTAAACAAAACCATGGAATGTAACCAACCCGGTGAGTCTGTCTCTCAAATACAGAACATCAGTTTTTCTCTGAATTATTCTCTTAACTTATTAAATCCAACCTGTACACAACAAAAGGAAAACTATTTTCCAGCTCTTGTCTTTCATCTCTAAAGTCTCGAACACGAAATGCATTTTCCCTTTACCTCTACTTCTTCATATTTCCTTCCTATATCTTTTATTAGGAAAACAATATTGAGTGACGGCGAAAAAAAAGCTTAAAAATCTGAAAAAATACGGAAGTTAATTTCAGAGCAATGACTCAGCCTAATGCGACTGACCGCTGACTAAATAGTTTTCAACATTTTGATTGATTGGAAATTTGACTCTTGGGACTGTTTTCCTATCGCTTACAAAGAAGAAATAAAGTTATTTGTCTTTCAAATACAATCAGCTATTAGTGTTTCTGATAGAGATAATTTGATTCCAGTTCACGTCATGTCATGAGAGATTGAAAATACCTCGGTACTTATACTAAATGTCTCTTCAGATTTTCTCACTTTTTCATAAATTTCTCAATCAATGTTCTTCATAACCAGGAGCTTGATCGAAAAAGAGAACAATTTTCCCACATAATACATAATTATATTATCCGCTTTACTTATGATAGGTATAATATAATGATCATTAACCACTGAGAAAAAAATCTTGAACTTTTGAAAAACCATGGCACTATCTATGACAAATAAGTAATAATGCGAATCGGTAAAAATTACTGACTGTAAACAATATTATCCCGTACCTACTTCTAGACAATTAAATTTAAATAAATTATTCGATAATAATTGATTGTCAATTATTCTATTATTGTAACACAATATTTTCCCAACCTCTCACTGTAGACGTCTGTATAGGAAAATGCCTCGAAGGCATACGTGGCTACAACATCCTTTATTCCGATTTTGTCATAGAGGTGCCGCGAGCCATATTTTCACGACGTGTTTTATATACGGTCGTTTGCCTAACTACATAAATAGGTTAGGGACTTTTTTTTGTAAATTGATTGAATTCAAGAGTACCTTTTAAGATAATAATTCTGTACCCACCTACCGTGGATAATTTTCATTTGCTCCTCAAGATTGTGTTCAATTTAGTAACGGCAAGAAGAAAAACTGGGAAAAAAGTTCGTGCGAAATTTTAAAATTATCTTGGAGGTCAAAGAAATGTAGACTTTGCACTTTTTCTTCCAACTAAAGATACTAAATCCCATTCATAATATCAATACCAACTAGATTCAAAATAAAATGAGGTTAAAAAAAAGTTATCTACCTACATACTACCTATACTTTTTTCTAAACATCAAACGATTTATTCAACAAAAGAAAGCATGCCAATTATTTTCGTCAAAATGTTACCTCTAATAAAAGGACATCTCAGGGTTTTAAACAACCTATACCGCCTACTGTGGTAAGAAAGTTGGAAAAAATATAATGATGCAATTGATGACCATAAATCACATGTTACTAAGAAGATTACCAAGACCAAAAATATAATATGTAGTTCATGTGTAAGTATAGGAGTATAAGTATAGTATAGACGTATTTGTATAAGTAGAGGTTGGTAAATATTAGTAGATTCAACTACTTACTGAGGTTAAAGTTATAATGAAACATAGAAATTCTCAATGTTTATCTCAGGAACATCGAAAACGATGACATTGGTAAACTAGCCATCTCCACCAAAAATAGCACAAAAGTATGTTGTCATGAGCGGGGATCAAAGGGCAGTTTTTTGCCCAATGATCAATTCAACGATAAGACGATATTTTCCTGGAAATGACCCATAATTTGCAACATCATTCCGACCTTTCCCCCATTTCCTCCTTCCTTATTCGGCCTTCTCCAGTTTTTTTTTTTTTTTTTTTTTTTTTTTCATATATTATCCCGTACCTACTTCTAGACAGTTAAATTTAAATAAATTATTCGATACTAATTGATTGTCAATTATTCTATTATTGTAACACAATATTTTCCCAACCTCTCACTGCAGACATCTGTATAGGAAAATGCCTCGAAGGCATACATGGCTACAACATCCTTTATTCCGATTTTGTCATAGAGGTGCCGCGAGCCATATTTTCACGACGTGTTTATAAACTACGGTCGTTTGTCTCTGTAGTGTCTTGCAAAGTTTCTCTCCATAACACTTCAATAGGAGCTGTTACCATTAATGCATGAATGAAAATCTTGAAAACAAATCTTACTCCTTCTAATTTTTGAGGAATGTTGGAAAGCAGAGCGACGACAACGGCCAAATAAAATTATTCAAATCCTTCAAAAGAGCTTATACAGCTTGCCATTTATACGAGCAGTCTATGGAGGTACCAAACTTCTAATTTCATTAGAAAATTTAACTTCCCCCGAAAGTCCTTCTCCCACTTTCGGTATCTTATACCTAGGTATAACAACGAAAATTCTGGATTGATTGCTCCATTCAAATGCTTTCTTTTCAATTTCAACAAAGAAAAAATATTATTCACAATATAGACTTTTAAAACATAAAATCTAAGGGCCGCGAAAGAGTTGTGCAATCCGGAAGCGATCAGACGAATTTTATAGTGACAACGGAAATCATTATAAAATCCTATGGTTACTTTGGGAAAAGCTTTAAAATAAAGCAAGAAGACCATCGCACTTGAGTTCACTTGAAAAGAGACGTGGCTCTTATATCTGTAGAGATTCTTTACATGAGGTGTTTTCAATGTAATTATATTTGTTAGTGTATCAAAATGATAATAATTTTATCAAATGTAAAACTGGATTATTGTGAAAAGATTTTATGAAGCAAACTGTTTGTTTTGAAAATTTATGAGAAGTTTTCAGAAATAAAACATTATTGTGGAACGGAGACTAGAAGAGTGGTTATTAAAGTTATTCTTGAAGGAATAATATCAAAGAACACACTTTGAAAGTTGTGCAAGCGGAATTCGTTTTCTTACCTTAGTGAAAATAAATGTTTAGATTATATTTAGTGAAATTTTCATTCAGTTAGTCGTACATTTTACCTGATTTGTCCTCTAGGAATGAAAAAATGGACTGAAAAACGGAATTACAAACTGATACCTACCTAGTTGAGTTTGTAAAAAAAATCTAAAGCCTCTCAAGAAAATTGTCTTCTCAGTGAAAGAAACCGAATTGAAAAGTGAGTCAAAATAATAACTGTGATGGAAATTGTTCTTTCCAAGCTGAACATTGCTTTTTTTCTTAATAAGCAATATGGATAAAGAACAATTTCTTTAACAATTCAGCTTCAGTACAATTCAGTGTTTGGTGTTCAAAGTGATATCTCATTCAATGAAAAGTTTAGGAACCTGTTAGGATATCAGATAGTTTCATCTAAAGCCTCTCAAGAAAATTGTCTTCTCAGTGAAAGAAACCGAATTGAAAAGTGAGTCAAAATAATAACTGTAATGGAAATTGTTCTTTCCAAGCTGAACATTACTTTTTTCTTAATAAGCAATATGGATAAAGAACAATTTCTTTAACAATAAGAGCTTCAGTACAATTCAGTGTTTGGTGTTCAAAGTGATATCTCATTCAATGAAAAGTTTAGGAACCTGTTAGGATATCAGATAGTTTCGATGGGGTAGAATGTGTCTTTACCTTCTGACCTTTTCTTTGACTATAGTTCAGTATAAAATATTTCTCCATTTGAAATTCGACTAAATAAATCAGGCCACATGAATACCTACAAAATGTTATGTACCTATCAAGCTGAAAGCTGCGGAAACTGCCTTCTGAAAAGAAGTCTTTGAGATAGTAAAGCAAAAGAAATACTTAAACAACAATATAGGTATTAGAATAATACGAAATGCATTAGGAGATCTCGCGTTTTTCTTCTTTTTCAATGAAAGGAAATAAATAAAAGGAATACAAAGGACGACGAAAAAAATGAAAAATATATATCAGAAATGAAAAAGTACAAAATGGAAAAGACCGAAAGCCAAGACATGGAGAAGAGGAGAAAATGTCAATTTTTTTGTAATAAATCTTTAATAAAAATAAAAGAACATAAAAAAGTTTTTGGAAAAACAAAATAAAAGCTATAGGAGAAAGCAGGAGTCAAAATCGCGGATAAGAAATCTAAATAAGGATAGAGAAGAAATTAATAAGGAGAGAGAGGAAAACGAAAAATGTGAACTCCAAGACAAAACAATTGACGTGAATGGAGAAATCAATTGAAAGAATTTTTCAAAATACGAAAAAAATTTGCAATGAAAAGAAATCATTACCCCTGAATACTCGTATACCTACTCGTAGTTTAAGTCAAAAAAAGTTTCAAGAAAATGATCTCTACACCAACACTCCATTATGAGCCTTTTCTCATCATTGAAATGTCTTTTTATCCTGTTCAATGAATACGTAGGTATGAAGAAGAAGAAGAAGAAAAGGAAGAAGAGACAACCTACGATATACCCAGTAGGAAAGTTGTTGATATTTTCTACAGACATGTGCCAAAATAATTTGAATTTTCTCTCATAACTTTTGGTATAATTTGGATCTAATAAGCTCTTTACAATATTCTATCAAACAGATTTTCAACGAAGCGAATGGTGTAACAAACCTATGAATTACATAGCAAACAAAAGGAGGAATCACACCCAAAACTTAGATGAAATTATGAGTCGCCATACAGTAGAGAACACCTTTGGTTTTAATACAATAGGACAGATTACTAACATACAAGTTCATAGTAATGGCAGATGGAATTTAAACAATAATAGGTACCTATAAACTTGGACAAGGAAAAAAAAAAAAAAAAAAAAAAAAAAAAAAAAAAAAAAAAACCAAAAAAAAAAAAAAAAAAAAAAAAAAAAAAAAAAAAATCAGCTGACAATACAAACATAACTTGTTGACATTATCAAAATACCCTCCGCAAATTGTTGCACTTTTCAAAGCAGAATTCACAAATTTTGAAAATGACCGCATCCGTAAAATATTTCAGAATGAAATTCTATACATGCTCGCTTCTTATTATTAAATAATAATAATGAAAAATGTAAAATGCACTTTTTTAAGTACCGGACACATTGAGCTTTTTAACAATAAATACGATAATCACATGATGATGGTCAATAGGAATTAAATTTATGGGGCGAGAGCAATGAAACCTAAGAGGGATCACAAAGGGTGGATAATTTTCCTGCAAAAAAAAGGAGAAAAAAATGAAAAGGATTATTATTTACGGACGAAAATAACAACAAGTTTAAATCCGCAAAGTATAGTATTTCCGATTTGTAAAAATAAAATGAAAAGGATTATTATTTACGGACGAAAATAACAACAAGTTTAAATCCGCAAAGTATAGTATTTCCGATTTGTACAAAAAAATAATAATAATAATAATAATAAAATGCAATAGGTATTGAAAAACCAAACCCTATCTATTCACTGTGTTATTACGAGTATTCCAGGACGAAAAGAATCACCCATATTTCAATAGAGGACTAATGAGGTGGCGATATGTAAAATAATAATAATAAAAAATGCAATATTGAAAAACCAAATCCTATCTATTCACTGTGTTATTACGAGTATTCCAGGACGAAAAGAATCACCCATATTTCAATAGAGGACTAATGAGGTGCCGATATGTTTGGAAACCATTAGATACATGTTCGTTTTGATTTATTTCCATTATTTAGAAAAACTATTCACCAATATTTGTGGAAGTCGCGCACTCCAGATTCACTTGACCAAAACAATTCCTCAAATTGCTCAAAATTGACCAATGCGATATGTTTGGAAACCATTAGATACATGTTCGTTTTGATTTATTTCCATTATTTAGAAAAAACTATTCACCAATATTTGTGGAAGTCGCGCACTCCAGATTCACTTGACCAAAACAATTCCTCAAATTGCTCAAAATTGACCAATTCAATTCCTCGAAAAATAATGTCATCACAAAGGTCAAGTCTAATTCAGACTTGAATCTCCAGATATGACACTACATTGGACGAAAACCTGATTCAGTAACGTAACACCAATTTATTGGTTGAAGGTCGACAGCTTTTGATTTCTAAGCACTCTCTTCATTTTATCCTAAGATTTGTGGATATCTTTGACATTTACTTTTCCTAGGTGTAGGTACACGTGTTTTTCCATTTTTAAACTTCACACTTTGTTCCTTTTCGCACTATTCACGGAGCATCTTTTGTTCGAAAGCTTAATAAGGAAGGAAAACGGGAAGAGAAAGAAAAGATAATCAAATACTTTATTTGTCACAGATGTACCTTACAGTTTCCCTTAATTAATTTTCTTGCCTTTTTCCAAAAATAAAAACGTTTCTTGTTAATTTCATTAAGTCGTCTTTTTTTTTTCGAAATTGTCTTACAGATAATTTTAAATATCGAGTCCCTAAAGATTGCTTGTAAATTGCTCCAAAACATATAATTCACTCTTTTTTTTTCGAAATTGTCTTACAGATAATTTTAAATATCGAGTCCCTAAAGATTGCTTGTAAATTGCTCCAAAACATATAATTCACTCTCAGAGAAAGTATCTAGAAAAACAAAACCCCGACCGAAAGTTCTGACTATGTCGAAAAAATTGAAGAAGAAAACAGAAACAACAACTTCATCATAATGTATTACAATTAGGGGTCTATAAATATTGCCAGGAAACTAGGAAAAACCTGAACAAGTCAATGCAAACTCGAGGCTAATAAATAATACATAAAAGTTCTGACTTTGTCGAAAAAATTGAAGAAGAAAACAGAAACAACAACTTCATCATAATGCATTACAATTAGGGGTCTATAAATATTGCCAGGAAACTAGGAAAAACCTGAACAAGTCAATGCAAACTCGAGGCTAATAAATAATACATTTTGTGAACTTATGCAAAGGTTAGAAACATAAATAATTGTCTGGCGAATAATGTAGCTGACATAGAAAGGAGGGAAAAAATGAAAGAGGTAAAAAAAATATGGTTTACCGGAAACACCGAGCACAAAGTTTCCCCTGAAAATTGTGAAATTATCTTTCTGAAAGATAAATTTGGTGTACGAGTAAATAGAGAGATAGGCAACAGAATATCTATCATCTTACAAAGTAGGTAAATCTTGAATCTACTAATAAACGAAAAAAGTAATTTGACATCTCCACTATTTTGTCTTTCTGAAAGATAAATTTGGTGTACGAGTAAATAGAGAGATGGGCAACAGAATATCTATCATCTTACAAAGTAGGTAAATCTTGAATCTACTAATAAACGAAAAAAGTAATTTGACATCTCCACTATTTTCTTCGTTTGCGCTACGAACTAGCCATTACCTACCTACTTACGACTAGGAATGAGTTAGGTAGGTATTACCTTGTTATATGAGGATCATTTTTGTCGTTTTTTTTCCTTTCCAAGCTATTAAATTTTGGAATTTTATGGGTAACTAAAAAATTACGTACTGCTCCAAAGAAAAATGAGTGAGCAAGCTCACCCAAAGTAAAGGATGAGGATAAGCTTAGACTAGTTCAAGTGTATGAATTTCAAATCGAGAATATACCGAAAGGAAATAGGACGCTTTCTATATTTTTTCTTCTTTTTTCCAGAAAATTTATGTAAATGTCATCTGATTTTCTTGTAGAGATTGTCCCGTTGTTATTATTTTCAAGTTTCAAGTTTTTACGTCCAGAAAATTTATGTAAATGTCATCTGATTTTCTTGTAGAGATTGTCCCGTTGTTATTATTTTCAAGTTTCAAGTTTTTACGATGATTCAATAGGCTTTGTCTCTTGGGAATGAGGAACAAATCTATTTGTAATGTTCTTTTCCCCAGAATATTTGCACGTAATTTAGTAAGTTCTCTATTGAATGATATCGGATATCAACATGGAAGTCTAAGGAGGACCTCGTCCGTCTTATCTAGATCTCGAAAACAATAGAAATCGCAATGTAGGTAGTTTCCTTGGCTTTCGTGAAAAGGAAAATATAGAGGGAGGTTGAAATTGAAATCCCATGAGAACAACTTTACTTATGATAGGTATAATATAATGATCATTAACCACTGAGAAAAAAAATCTTGAACTTTTGAAAAACCATGGCACTATCTATGACAAATAAGTAATAATGCGAATCGGTAAAAATTACTGACTGTAAACGTGGAAAAGCTTTAGAAGGATCGATGTCTTCGTGTTACTATTCCTGAAGCATGTTCGCCTTTTAAAAGGAATTTATTGTTCAATTACTTTTCCACTTTTCCTTTCACTGTCTTCTACTTTCATGATTTATTTTTTGTACATATTATTATAATAATATATTACTTTGATTTGAAATGTGTTTAACGAAGAAGAAAACAAAATAAAAAGGAGAAAAAAGCGAAAGTAATGTATTTTTTACATGGTTTTATTCTGTGAAAAGACTACGCGAGGCACATATAAAATAAATATTATTTATAATAATCTTTTCTTTGATTTCATTGTTAAAAGAAATAATTATTTTTTAAATATTAAAAAAAAATGATTCCTCATGTTATTATTATTTGCAATATACAGGGCTATACATTAAATCTCTTAATACCTGCTTTCCCTCTTTAAGAGCATTGACGGAAACACAGAAATCGAGGAGCTTTGGCAGACATACAAAAAACGAATGCAGTTTGAAGAAGAAAAAAAAAAAGTAAAACAACATGGTCTTAATTTCCTAACCTCACTTCTTTTATAGGCCGATAATTTTAGAGATGGATAAAAATTAACTTTCCAAATTGTACTCTAAAATCGGCACCTACACATTCCTATAAATAACCAACTTTCACGTGGTGAAATGATATTTGAATTTTCGCACATCCCTGTAAAACGTACCGGATCTCAATATTCTCGTGATATAGGGAATCCTCGAGATACTTTACTTTGTTCTCTGGAAAATCTTTCCGTTTCTGTACTTTTTATGTTACACGATGAAAAAGTAATTACTTTTCTGATACATACGCATTACCGAACATCAAGAATAATATAATCTACGTACCGTCATTTTTACACAATACCTACCTATGTACAAATAATGATACGAAGATGAACCATAAAAAAAAACTTGCGAGGTAGGTACATACTTCAAGAATTGATTATTAGAAAATAAATTACCATATGTTCTGATTTTCATAATCACATGTTGCTGACACAAATGTCACCAACCTTCACTTATCAAAATTAGAAACCAATGATTTTTTTAGTGACAAAAATTTGATGCCAATTACGACTTTTCGAATAATTGAAAATAGTCCGAAATTTCCGATTGATTTAACATGATATTTTAATTTGTTCATTCAAGTTCAGTTAAATGATTACCAAAATAAAATTCAAGAGATATCAAATAGCCAAACAAAAATCACATTTCTAAAGAGAGGGTATACAATTTTATTTATTCGTGAAAAAAGGGTTAGAAGTGAAGGTCCCACCCTCGGTTTTCTTCAATAGATATTGTATGATTTGATACAATAGATTTATAATCCATATTAAGGTTAGTCGATGCACTTGTTAGCATTAAGAATAGAGAGGAGAGATTTTTGTTACAAAGCAATTTAACTCTCCACACAAAAAAAGGCAAGTGGATTGAGTTAAGTAAAGGAAAAATAGGGACAGAGCTTTTCAAAAGACTTACCCATTGGAAAAGTGCTACATACATTTCTAAAAGTAAAATGGTAACAATTCTGGATGGAATATCTAGGTTTGATGGTAATAGTAAGTACAAATTTATAGTTAAACGTGAAAACTTGCATTAACACGTAGCCCTGGTATTTAAATATACCTACTGTGTTTAACATTAGAAATACTTCAGACTATTAGACTGCCGGCGCTCGGCGTAGGATGGAAAATTCTGACCGTAGTTGGTTTGCCAAAGATTCTCATCCCTAAAACATGTTTCAATATATGGATCACAAAATCAAACCAGATATATTCCGAAAAGTGATGTTTTCAATAGATCGTATATCGTGATAACAGGAAGTAACATATAGACTGCCGGCGCTCGGCGTAGGATGGAAAATTCTGACCGTAGTTGGTTTGCCAAAGATTCTCATCCCTATAACATGTTGCAATATATGGATCACAAAATCAAACCAGATATATTCCGAAAAGTGATGTTTTCAATAGATCGTATATCGTGATAACAGGAAGTAACATGGAGTTATAATTTTATAATATGAATATTCTAATAAAGAGGTGGGAAAATAATACTGATATAAAAATTGGTATTTCATAAGAAACTTAGTTTAGTCCACTTGGGGAAAAATTGAAATTATCTTTCAATTTTTTTACCTAGAATTAAATCAAATAGGTACGTACTACGAAATTGTTTGAAAGGGAAATAGGGAAAGTACATTTTGACCTCAGACAAAGCAGAATGTTAACAATTAAAAGTCTACCCTGTTTATTGAACTGTGGCGAAGTAAAATGCTCCTCAGTTCTACCTTGCATTTTTTACATCGTTCACAAACAAGTCATTCAATCTACTATCTTTTGATCAGATTTGTTGTGGAAACAGCTTTAATAAAACTATTGTTTTATGTAGAAGGTTGGAGAAGAAATTGGAGTGAGAATTTGTGGAGAAAAGGCAAAAGACGCTCTGGGTTTAGCCTCTCCTAAACAGGGGAAAAACAGAAAAAAATTGAACACTTTAGATAGAACAGAATGTGAGCCCCACTTAAAGTAAAAGAAAAATCCTCAAATTATAGCTACATGTTGTACACTTGTAAAAGATTTAATTAGCAAGCAATTCCTACTGATGACTTTTCAATCCTATCCCTGAATTTCCCCAAAGGGCAATGGAAATTGAAAGCTCATCTGACCCCTCATTAGAACTGCTATATCGAGAATTTTTAAATTATTCATGGGGGAAAGTACCTGGAAGGAAAAGTTTTCATTTACATATGACATTGTAATAAAGGATGCAGGATCCCGTTACCTATTATGAGATTTACGCTTTCAGCTTAGTAAGCACACAAGTTGGGTACGTATAAAACTAATATTGTTAGACAGTTCTCAAAATCTAAATGAAAGGCAGGGTCAATACAATTACTACAAATTTCAGTGTCATAGGTTTGACCATTCCTCTGAAATGCAGTCACTTATTCCAAAAAATGGAATTTATCTCATTAGAACTGCTATATCGAGAATTTTAAAATTATTCATGGGGGAAAGTACCTGGAAGGAAAAGTTTTCATTTACATATGACATTGTAATAAAGGATGCAGGATCCCGTTACCTATCCTTCACACACAAATCCCAAGAGCTTTAAGAGAAGTTTGAAGCATCTACTATTTGTATACGAGATACGATATGGAGAAGTACAATATTACTTGTAATAGTACAACAATCCGAACTGGTAATGCCTAAGTATTCAATATCTAGTAGAATCCAGGCAGCTATAATGAAACAATTAAATTTGACCTCTAAGCTGTTCATCTAAAATATCTGTGGCAAATTTAGAACATTTCACTTGCCACAGTTTGTTTGTTGTTCACCTACAATGACAATAGATATTCCAGATAGAGACAGTTTTTTTCCAGATTGAACGGTAAAAAAAAAGTTTCGATGATGTCAGTTTACAGAATAATCCTATTAAAATCACTCAACTATAATTTTAATTATTAGGGAAAAAATCTCGTAAAAAATAATTACATTTTGAGATAAATTAATTGCAAATGATTGCTTCAGTGTTGGTGACAATATTTTTTTCACCAACTTTTTTTATGTAAAAAGTCTATTTATTTATCCAAATAAACAAACTATTTCTGTGCTTTGCAGAATTTTGGGAAGGGCTCCAAAGGCTGTTGGTCAATGAATGGCAATAAATTATGTAACTTCTACATAATCCTGGATCTCCAAATATAGGTACCCATTGACATGGCATTTCTATCTTTTCGTCAATGCTAGAAACGTTCACATCATGGAATGGGCAATTGGAAATTCCCTTCCCTATTTTATCCAGTCCTCATTTACTATTCAAATAAAATGGCCCCAGGCTATTAGCATGTATGTGAGGCTGAAGTATCCCTGTGCCAGTGTCTCTACGATTGATTATCCGAAGGGATTTTTTGCTCAACGAAGCGAGACCAGACAGTCCTCCCGTCAGTGGTGTGGTCATATCTCCCTCTCAACCTGGGTAAACTTTCAGGTTGTTGAAGAAGTTCAGGATAACTCCTAGAAAACACACAGATAAAACAAGATTAATTAGATTACTATCCAATAAATATGTAACTGTAAGTCCCAGTATCTCACAGGTTGAGCGTTGTACTCGGTTCGAATCTCAGAGGTCGATAGAAAAACATAAAAAAAGATCTGTTTTAGGTATGATGGGCAAAGGGTTCCAGATTTTCTCAAGTTTATCAACGTTTAGAAAGTATACCAATTGGTCCGAATCATCCTTCTCACTACGCTTCTGCCTTACGGCCTCCCATCACGCTAGTTCCGATACAATATCGAGAGGAGAGGTATATTCCTCACATTATAAACAAAACCTAGCAAGCAAATAAATCATACAAAACAGAAACGTAATGGTATGCATTTGTGAAGGGTTACACCAATGTCTCGGGGGCGAGAAAAGTTCCATCTCCCCCCTCCATCACTTTTTTCTCTCACCAAGAGGAGAGCCCCTTGGAAGGGACGAAGGGTCACTATTTCACTATTCAGTTTTTCTGTTTTGAATTATTGAAAAACAAAAGTTAGCTAACAACTTGCTGAAATAATTTATGGCTTTTTGTCCGGCAAAAGTTTACGCTATTTCTCTAGTCCCTTTTTGACCTTTTTTTCGAGAAGCTTTTGGGTATAGAGTCAGTTTTATACGCATAGTTTTTTTAAATATAGTGATGTATTTATAAAGCTATAAAGAGGGGCTAGAAAACTCGTAGTCCAAATTTCAAGGATATTGACATGGCATTTCTATCTTTTCGTCAATGCTAGAAACGTTCACATTATGGAATGGGCAATTGGAAATTCCCTTCCCTATTTTATCCAGTCCTCATTTACTATTCACATAAAATGGCCCCAGGCTATTAGTATGTATGTGAGGCTGGAGTATCCCTGTGCCAATGTCTCTACGATTGATTATCCGAAGGGATTTTTTGCTCAACGAAGCGAGACCAGACAGTCCTCCCGTCAGTGGTGTGGTCATATCTCCCTCTCAACCTGGGTAAACTTTCAGGTTGTTGAAGAAGTTCAGGATAACTCCTAGAAAACACACAGATAAAACAAGATTAATTAGATTACTATCCAATAAATATGTAACTGTAAGTCCCAGTATCTCACAGGTTGAGCGTTGTACTCGGTTCGAATCTCAGAGGTCGATAGAAAAACATAAAAAAAGATCTGTTTTAGGTATGATGGGCAAAGGGTTCCAGATTTTCTCAAGTTTATCAACGTTTAGAAAGTATACCAATTGGTCCGAATCATCCTTCTCACTACGCTTCTGCCTTACGGCCTCCCATCACGCTAGTTCCGATACAATATCGAGAGGAGAGGTATATTCCTCACATTATAAACAAAACCTAGCAAGCAAATAAATCATACAAAACAGAAACGTAATGGTATGCATTTGTGAAGGGTTACACCAATGTCTCGGGGGCGAGAAAAGTTCCATCTCCCCCCTCCATCACTTTTTTCTCTCACCAAGAGGAGAGCCCCTTGGAAGGGACGAAGGGTCACTATTTCACTATTCAGTTTTTCTGTTTTGAATTATTGAAAAACAAAAGTTAGCTAACAACTTGCTGAAATAATTTATGGCTTTTTGTCCGGCAAAAGTTTACGCTATTTCTCTAGTCCCTTTTTGACCTTTTTTTCGAGAAGCTTTTGGGTATAGAGTCAGTTTTATCTTTTATACGCATAGTTTTTTTAAATATAGTGATGTATTTATAAAGCTATAAAGAGGGGCTAGAAAACTCGTAGTCCAAATTTCAAGGACTGAATGCATTGTTGACGATGACACCAATTTACAAAAAATGGCAGAGTGTACTCTGACCACAAAAAGGTATCTATCTAATTATCCAGCAGACTTTAGTTTCTGTGTAAAAATATTTCGATGAAAAACATTATCTTTGTTAATAGGTATTCTCTTTTTACGTAAAAAAATATTATTAGTGAGTACCTATCTATTTTAATCTTTGTAATCCTAGAATAATCAACTGGACTCAATAATACAGGACTTGCCTTACTTTCCAATACTTAACCTGGCAAGTGGATTGAGTTAAGTAAAGGAAAAATAGGGACAGAGCTTTTCAAAAGACTTACCCATTGGAAAAGTGCTACATACAGTTCAAGAGATATCAAATAGCCAAACAAAAATCACATTTCTAAAGAGAGGGTATACAATTTTATTTATTCGTGAAAAAAGGGTTAGAAGTGAAGGTCCCACCCTCGGTTTTCTTCAATAGATATTGTATGATTTGATACAATAGATTTATAATCCATATTAAGGTTAGTCGATGCACTTGTTAGCATTAAGAATAGAGAGGAGAGATTTTTGTTACAAAGCAATTTAACTCTCCACACAAAAAAAGCAAGTGGATTGAGTTAAGTAAAGGAAAAATAGGGACAGAGCTTTTCAAAAGACTTACCCATTGGAAAAGTGCTACATACATTTCTAAAAGTAAAATGGTAACAATTCTGGATGGAATATCCATAGGTTTGATGGTAATAGTAAGTACAAATTTATAGTTAAACGTGAAAACTTGCATTAACACGTAGCCCTGGTATTTAAATATACCTACTGTGTTTAACATTAGAAATACTTCAGACTAATAGACTGCCGGCGCTCGGCGTAGGATGGAAAATTCTGACCGTAGTTGGTTTGCCAAAGATTCTCATCCCTATAACATGTTGCAATATATGGATCACAAAATCAAACCAGATATATTCCGAAAAGTGATGTTTTCAATAGATCGTATATCGTGATAACAGGAAGTACATAACAAAAACCATACGATTAGACAACGATCAGATCCATTATATCGTACATCACATTCAAATGAATAAAAAGCCACCTGTTTTAAATGTCTGAACCTATTGTTAACTTTGCCAAGTGAGGATTGAATTAGACAATAATATAAATGGGGTACAATTTAGTCAGATATGAATAAAGTCGATGAATTATATTTATTTAATGAAGATAATATGGATAAGTTCTACAAATGATACCTACTTAACTTAAATACAAGCAAGTGTAGCGAAATAACGATAATGATAATTCTTCAATAGATGAGTCCTAGTAATGATTTTTTTTTTTTTTTTTTCTCACTAATAGATATTTACTTATTTTAAAGACAAGTGTTTCATCCCCGATTTTGTCAGATGAATATTTATATAGAATTAGATTAGGTTTACTCATTATACCTATACGTTAGGTACTTAAAGTTATAGATTTCTTAATTTTTCAGGAGCAGTAGGTACGAAGAGCAAAGGGAATCTTCATCATATTTACATCAGATTTATTAGGTACCTATATGCATATTTTACAAGTTCGGCCATGCCTTTTCCACAAGTTTGGCCATGCCTCGGGATGAACTAGCGGGATTCCGGAGCGAAGCGACGGAATTCAGCTAGTAAAATAATATTAGTGAAGCGAAAAGTTTGACTGAAAACTTTGGTGACATGTGGGTGGAAAGTTTCAATTTATATTTGACCTTGGGTATCGTCATTCGATGAGATTATTCCTCTCATTATGAGATTTGAGTGACCAGCGGAAAATTAACCATTTGCGGTGTTTTGATAAGTTAAAGCAATCTACTATGCAGAGGCTACAGGCTACCCATGTTTTTTTCCCGAAGAAACTTTAAACTCCTACCATAAAGAAAAAGAAAAATCGAAGTTGTTACCATGAAATTCGAAGCATTCAATTGCATTATTTCAGATATCCAAAGCAATTCAAGGAAATGAATTGAACAACCTCACTTAGAAAAAGTACCTATTCATGGAATGTTCAAGACCAACTGGTAATGAAACTTTCGGATAATTTTCATCACAACTTTTAGCAAATTTTGAAACGTATTCTGTCCATACTGTGTACACCTCCGAATGTAAAGAAAACCAATAATTTCAATATCTAGTAGAATCCAGGCAGCTATAATGAAACAATTAAGTAAATTTGACCTCTAAGCTGTTCATCTAAAATATCTGTGGCAAATTTAGAACATTTCACTTGCCACAGTTTGTTTGTTGTTCACCTACGCTGGTAATGATAATTTTCATCACAACTTTTAGCAAATTTTGAAACGTATTCTGTCCATACTGTGTACACCTCCGAATGTAAAGAAAACCAATAATTACCACAGTTAATAATAGCTAATATGCATAAAAGACTTTTTATTGCAGAAAAATTGTGACTTTAGATCGCAAAGTTGTCTGAATCTTTCGCATTTTTAGTCACGAAATACCATTGAAACGACCCTTGTACATCAATCAACAGGCTTACACAAATATGTATTTCTCTTTAATATTGACGTAGGAGGGTAATACACAGTAAGAATTCCAAAGATATTTCATATTTGCCCCTAATAATGTCATTTCTTTGATGCATAAATATTGACGTAGGAGGGTAATACACAGTAAGAATTCCAAAGATATTTCATATTTGCCCCTAATAATGTCATTTCTTTGATGCATATTGATTAACTCTACATATAGCAACATAACCACACGAGCACATGTTGCTTTGTGTAATATTACAATTTTGATTACATTATTACAATGCTTGCAACTTCATAGAGAAGCTGCAGTTCATTATTCATGAAGTTTGATTGAAGGATAATTAAAATTTCAATATTGTTCTATTATTAGACCATAGCATAGGTACATAAATAATAAATTACTTCGTCCAAAAAGTCTTGCAATTTTTCATCTCGTAGTACTGTCGAAATATGCTTTAGTATTTTCCCTACATATTTGAAAATTGGAATTTTAAATTTATTTACGAATTTTGAAAATGAAAAATCTTTCGAACATGATGAGAACACTCGATAAAATTGAGCTGAATGGACCCAACCCATCGAAAGAAGACGTGCTTCATTCTCAAAATTAATATTCATAATAAAAGGGGCAAAGAAGCTTTTCCAAAAATGCATTGAAATTTACCTTTAGAATAAACATATTGAGACTGGAACTATCAAAAATGCAATAATGTACAGTTTTCGTAAAAGCTTTTTCAAAAGTAACCATATTTGAGGATCTATACCTGATTTCACACGAATAATAATCTACACGTTTCAGTGAAATATGTTCATGAATATTAAATACATCATTATATGAAAACTACTTCCACCTTTAGGAACTTTTTTAATAAGATAAAAACTTAGAGCTTTCAATGACCATGATAAGCGCCATGTTTCGGCCTAGCGTGTTTTGCCTTCTTTATAGGCCGACATTTTTAGGTAGGAACTTGGCCTTATTTTTACATTTGTTCGTTTTGAGGGAGATTAAAAGATGGTATCGTTAATTTGAGCACGTGTCAATTCACTCACTTCAATTTTATTTGAGGTAAAAAAGAACTGAAAACTTTACTAAAAACATTACTTAATGATGATGTCTATCCCGGATGAGGTAGGTAAAAAGGCTAGCTTGAAGATATCTCAGTTCTAAATTGTGTTTAAGTGATCTAACGATTATTCTCGATTAAAATTACCTGCACCAACTGGTCGAAATCAACAGCTACTTGAAAAGCTTTTATACGCATAGTTTTTTTAAATATAGTGATGTATTTATAAAGCTATAAAGAGGGGCTAGAAAACTCGTAGTCCAAATTTCAAGGACTGAATGCATTGTTGACGATGACACCAATTTACAAAAAATGGCAGAGTTTACTCTGACCACAAAAAGGTATCCATCTAATTATCCAGCAGACTTTAGTTTCTGTGTAAAAATATTTCGATGAAAAACATTATCTTTGTTAATAGGTATTCTCTTTTTACGTAAAAAAATATTATTAGTGAGTAGGTACCTATCTATTTTAATCTTTGTAATCCTAGAATAATCAACTGGACTCAATAATACAGGACTTGCCTTACTTTCCAATACTTAACCTATTCAACATTTTTTTTTTTCCAAACAGCCAACACACACAAACAAGCGAGCTTTTAATCTCATTGATACGTATTGATTCCGACTTTGATATGATTGAAAAGGGATTAAAATCTCCGGGGTTGATGTTGCATCCGATTATACAACGAAAAACAAACTTTTAATTGGGTTTCAATCAAGATAGCGAGGATTTTAATTAGACGAAATATATTATCATTGGGATTTGGAAGGGGTGGGAGGCATTGTTGAGGTAGGTGGGATAGAATAGGAAGGCAACTGAGGTATTGAGGAAATAGCTGATAATAATACGTTGGGGTAGCTACTCTCCCACCCTCATATCAAGAGTGTGGTTACCTCATGCCTGCAGACCAATTATAAATACCGAAACAGTATTTTAGCCCGGTGTACTTTCAGATATTATTTTATGTAGCATGAAATAAACTCATTTTTATTATCCCCATATATTTAATCGGAAAAACAGAACGATACCCCGTACTAAAGTGTGGCGAATTTATTGGTTTGCCATGGTTTTAGATTATTGAAGAGCGCAATGGGATTCAAACCACCTCTCTCACTCTCTCATTATTTCTCCTGGTAAAATAAACTGATTACATTGGTGATAAACATGTCAGGCCGTTCCAAATCCAGCACACAATTTCCACGGGTCCTGATAGTGCCATCTGAAAAATCCTTCATTAGTAAATTAATTAGCGGAAAAAAGCAAACGCTTGAATACGAGACTCGCATAATCCCTACGACCTTTGTTTATTTTTGACCTGAATTTATACACGGGACAAAGTTTGTAGAGGACAAGGGAGCAAAAAATAGTGAAGATAAGAGAGAGGGAAAACTTATAGGTTATCAGACTGATAAGTATCAGCTTTTTTTTTTAATCTTGAATTTTTCTCTCGCTCTCTCATTATTTGAAATAAAAGATTTTGTTGAGAATATAGCAAAATCTTCAAGTTTCTAGGTCAATGCTATTACATTTTGAATTCCGCACATTTTGAACAATCCCTCAAAACAGAAAAAGTTCTTGTGAATCACTTCATGTCATTAACAGACAAGAGATAATATTATACAATCCAAGGGAAAACTTATAGGTGATCAGACTGATAAGTATCAGCTTTTTTTTTTAATATTGAATTTTTCTCTCGCTCTCTCATTATTTGAAATAAAAGAAATTGTTGAAAATACAGCAAAATCTTCAAGTTTCTAGGTCAATGCTATAACATATATATTCCCCACATTTTGAACAATCCCTCAAAACAGAAAAAGTTCTTGTGAATCACTTCATGTCATTAACAGACAAGAGATAATATTATACAATCCATAGCTTCAATTAGCAAGGTCAACATCACAATACTGATGACAACTCAGCCCTAATTGAAAACACCATAAATAAGAGAGAAAAACGCCCTAAAACCACGGAAACAACAAAAACCATATTGTCAAAAGCTATTGAGAAACCTCGTGTTGAACAAGATAATTTGTGTGAAGCAAATCGTAAACAAACCTACAAATTAACGACACGAGTTCAAAATTTACCCAAAAAACTAGCAAATAAAAAACTGTGCTGTTAACGGGAATAATTTCATGTGAAAAGAAAATAGTATTATATGAAAGCAAACAGAGGCGGCAGTAAGTACATAGAGTAGGGATGATTCAGACAGTAGTGGGGATATTATGGTGAATGATTTTTTGTAGAAAAAAGTTTTTTCTCTTTATTTATGCGATGATAATTTTATACTGTGTATCATCGCACAATGCTTGAATGAGAACTTTACTACTAAAATAAGGATATAATAATTATAGGGACTTGGCGTTTACGTCAGTAAGAGATAGATTTTTAGAGAATATGGTTGGCAAGATTAAAATTTGCTCAATTATGATGAATCAAAATTAATTAATTAATAAATAAATAGACAGTGTTATCACATTCCAGGCTGAAATAAAAGAAACGTATCCTACTCATCTAAAAAGGAGTAAGCAAAACCAAATAGGCAAAAAAAAGTTGTTGTTTAGTGGAAAAAAATGATAAATAAATAGACAGTGTTATCACATTCCAGGCTGAAATACGAGTCATAAAAGAAACGTATCCTACTCATCTAAAAAGGAGTAAGCAAAACCAAATAGGCAAAAAAAAGTTGTTGTTTAGTGGAAAAAAATGATTGTTTAAAAGGTCATTTAAGCATAGTCTAATGCTTGTGAGCCCTGAGGGCATTGCATTGATTCCGATCAAGCACTTCCATTCTGCTTCACCGAACCCGTCAAAGTCACGGGTCATAATGTCCTTAGGTAAAACATTACGCGGTGTGGGATTCTCACATTCTCTGTAAACAAAAGCTCGGGGGCAAATTTCGAGGACATGACTTTTACATCTAATGTCATTCGCACAATTCTCTGACGTCTACGTTCAATGCAACAACATTTTGCCTTTGTGTGATGTGTCCAGCTTTGGAAAGTCTACACGACAAAGGCATTTGGAAAATTTTAATTTCCTCTCCTTGACACATGCAATTTGTGAAAAGTTTTCAACATTTTCATCCGCTATTATTGGCGAAAATTAATGTTACGTAGGATGATGTAAATCTTATATTATAAGAACGAGATCCATTCACTCATTCACATTTCACAGTTCACATTTCACATTTCATAGTTCACACACTGATCCGAGTTATAATTTTATAATATGAATATTCTAAAAAGGTGAGAAAATAATACTGATATAAAAATTGGTATTCCATAAGAAACTCTAGTCCACTTGGGGAAAAATTGAAATTATCTTTCAAATTTTTTACCTACAATTAAATCAAATACGTACTACGAAATTGTTTGAAAGGGAAATGGGGAAAGTACATTTTGACCTCAGACAAAACAGAATGTTAACAATTAAAAGTCTACCCTGTTTATTGAACTGTGGCGAAGTAAAATGCTCCTCAGTTCTACCTTGCATTTTTTACATCGTTCACAAACAAGTCATTCAATCTACTATCTTTTGATCAGATTTGTTGTGGAAACAGTTTTAATAAAACTATTGTTTTATGTAGAAGGTTGGAGAAGAAATCGGAGTGAGAATTCGGGGAGAAAAGGCAAAAGACGCTCTGGGTTTAGCCTCTCCTAAACAGGGGGAAAACAGAAAAAAATTGAACACTTTAGATAGAACAGAATGTGAGCCCCGCTTAAGGTAAAAGAAAAATCCTCAAATTATAGGTACATGGTGTACACTTGTACAAGATAATTAGCAAGCAATTCCTACTGATGACTTTTCAATCCTATCCCTGAATTTCCCCAAAGGGCAATGGAAATTGAAAGCTCATCTGACCGATCAGAATATCATTAAAACTTTTCAATATTTTTCCCGTACATATTATACCGACAGAATCATTATTAACTATCCATTGCGTTTTATAATTGAAACTTTTTTTTTTACGTTTGCCTACAAAGCCTAAAGCTAGTTCCTGTACAATTTTCCTATCCTGGATATACCTATAGGTGAAATGTTTTATACGAAAATAATATTAGTGGAGCGAAAAGTTTGACTGAAAATTTTGGTGACATGTGGGTGGAAAGTTTCAATTTATATTTGACCTTGGGTATCGTCATTCGATGAGATTATTCCTCTCATTATGAGATTTACGCTTTCAGCTTAGTAAGCACACAAGTTGGGTACGTATAAAACTAATAACGTTTGCCTACAAAGCCTAAAGCTAGTTCCTGTACAATTTTCCTATCCTGGATATACCTATAGGTGAAATGTTTTATACGGTTATAATAAAATTAGAGGAATTTATGGGAAAATGGGACTCTAAAACCATGCATGTAAATATTGAATCTAATACCATCCACAGGATATGAGTAGAGTGAGTCGTGAAGAGTGACCAGCGGAAAATTAACCATTTGCGGTGTTTTGATAAGTTAAAGCAATCTACTATGCAGAGGCTACCCATGTTTTTTTCCCGAAGAAACTTTAAACTCCTACCATAAAGAAAAAGAAAAATCGAAGTTCTGTTACCATGAAATTCGAAGCATTCAATTGTATTATTTCAGATATCCAAAGCAATTCAAGGAAATGAATTGAACAACCTCACTTAGAAAAAGTACCTATTCATGGAATGTTCAAGACCACAATTCAATTGTTAAAGTAAGAAGTTTGAAGCATCTACTATTTGTATACGAGATACGATATGGAGAAGTACAATATTACTTGTAATAGTACAACAATCCGAGCTGGTAATGATAATTTTCATCACAACTTTTAGCAAATTTTGAAACGTATTCTGTCCATACTGTGTACACCTCCGAATGTAAAGAAAACCAATAATTACCACAGTTAATAATAGCTAATATGCATAAAAGGATTTTTATTACAGAAAAATTGTGACTTTAGATCGCAAAGTTGTCTGAATCTTTCGCATTTTTAGTCACGAAATACCATTGAAACGACCCTTGTACATCAATCAACAGGCTTACACAAATATGTATTTCTCTTTAATATTGACGTAGGAGGGTAATACACAGTAAGAATTCCAAAGATATTTCATATTTGCCCCTAATAATGTCATTTCTTTGATGCATATTGATTAACTCTACATATAGCAACATAACCACACGAGCACATGTTGCTTTGTGTAATATTACAATTTTGATTACATTATTACAATGCTTGCAACTTCATAGAGAAGCTGCAGTTCATTATTCATGAAGTTTGATTGAAGGATAATTAAAATTTCAATATTGTTCTATTATTAGACCATAGCATAGGTACATAAATAATAAATTACTTCGTCCAAAAAGTCTTGCAATTTTTCATCTCGTAGTACTGTCGAAATATGCTTTAGTATTTTCCCTACATATTTGAAAATTGGAATTTTAAATTTATTTACGAATTTTGAAAATGAAAAATCTTTCGAACATGATTAGAACACTCGATAAAATTGAGCTGAATGGACCCAATCCATCGAAAGAAGACGTGCTTCATTCTCAAAATTAATATTCATAATAAAAGGGGCAAAGAAGCTTTTCCAAAAATGCATTGAAATTTACCTTTAGAATAAACATATTGAGACTGGAACTATCAAAAATGCAATAATGTACAGTTTTCGTAAAAGCTTTTTCAAAAGTAACCATATTTGAGGATCTATACCTGATTTCACACGAATAATAATCTACACGTTTCAGTGAAATATGTTCATGAATATTAAATACATCATTATATGAAAACTACTTCCACCTTTAGGAACTTTTTTAATAAGATAAAAACTTAGAGCTTTCAATGACCATGATAAGCGCCATGTTTCGGCCTAGCGTGTTATGCCTTCTTTATAGGCCGACATTTTTAGGTAGGAAGTTGGCTTTATTTTTACATTTGTTCGTTTTGAGGGAGATTAAAAGATGGTATCGTTAATTTGAGCACGTGTCAATTCACTCACCTCAATTTTATTTGAGGTAAAAAAGAACTGAAAACTTTACTAAAAACATTACTTAATGATGATGTCTATCCCGGATGAGGTAGGTAAAAGGGAACTTTTTTAATAAGATAAAAACTTAGAGCTTTCAATGACCATGATAAGCGCCATGTTTCGGCCTAGCGTGTTTTGCCTTCTTTATAGGCCGACATTTTTAGGTAGGAACTTGGCCTTATTTTTACATTTGTTCGTTTTGAGGGAGATTAAAAGATGGTATCGTTAATTTGAGCACGTGTCAATTCACTCACTTCAATTTTATTTGAGGTAAAAAAGAACTGAAAACTTTACTAAAAACATTACTTAATGATGATGTCTATCCCGGATGAGGTAGGTAAAAAGGCTAGCTTGAAGATATCTCAGTTCTAAATTGTGTTTAAGTGATCTAACGATTATTCTCGATTAAAATTACCTGCACCAACTGGTCGAAATCAACAGCTACTTGAAAAGATTATGATTGCTGAAATTGGATACTTAAATAGGATAATAATACCTAACGCATATTTTGGAAACTGTCAAACACTATTTCACGCTCTAACATACGAGTAAGTCCAACATTTAAGAAGCTTATCAGAATTGATCTCAAGTGTGAGCAAAATGAAAACTCAACACTAGCAATGTTATAAGAAGGATAAGTCCAACATTTAAGAAGCTTATCAGAATTGATCTCAAGTGTGAGCAAAATGAAAACTCAACACTAGCAATGTTATAAGAAGGATATAAGGTAATGCTTTTTATGACCTATGAAGCATGTAATTTGCTCCAATACTTCTTATGACGGTAGAGAAGAATGGAAAAAATAAAATAACAGAAAAAAGGCATACATAAAAAGTTTTGGACTGTTACTTTTCTCACACTGAAAAAGAACTAAAAAAAAGAAGAAAAAAAAAACTTTCTTCCAGCTTTTGGCTGAAAAGTTTTCCTTTATAAGCCGGAAATTGATGTCAACTTGCCGATTACTACTGTATTTTCTTTTTGCTCTCCAAAGGGAAAAATTGTATGCAAATGAAAAAGTGAAATTTCTGTTGGGATATTGAGAGCATCCTACTCAAGCATAAAGATGTTGATTTCCTTTTGGAGAAAAAAAAGATGGGTGAGATTACCTAACTTAGTTGTAATATATCTAAAAGAATAACCCTTTTAAACACAGTTTAATGTAAAAGGCACCTAGAAAACAGGCACATCCACCATTTACCGAAGGACACTTTGAGAAAGTAAAAAATATACGAGAGCATCAACTATCATTCGTTTTTTGGTGGAGAACGAGTTCTGGAAGAGAGAGAGAGAAGAGCGAAAGAGAGATGAAGAGGAAATAACATAACTTCCACACAATCACCTCCCCCTCATATCTCAACTAAAAGGCCTATGGTTTTTAATCTCCAAGTAACTAAATACCTAACGGGGTAACATAAATACCTTAATAATACCATACGAACAGTGGCTGTGCCCAATTTACCGTTGTACGTGAAAATATAAAAGAGAGTTGGTGATAGAGTAAGAGGTACAATGATAAAGAGAGATATGGGAGAGGGGTGGTGATTGGTGATTGAAGGAGAGACGAGGGAGCAATAGAAGGAGAACGAGTTCTGGAAGAGAGAGAAAGAGAGATGAAGAGGAAATAACATAACTTCCACACAATCACCTCCCCCTCATATCTCATCTAAAAGGCCTATGGTTTTTAATCTCCAAGTAACTAAATACCTAACGGGGTAACATAAATACCTTAATAATACCATACGAACAGTGGCGACCATGCAGAAATAGAGGTCTCCTTGTTATGGGGAAAAAATTCCCACTCTTTATTGACTAAAAATCCCAAGTTTTAGTAGGTACATAATTTAGAAAACTGTAGACCTCGTTCAGAAAAAGAGCCCCCACGAGGACCCCTCAAAACCAATGATACGCAAAAACGAATGAACAAATTCCCCCCATGTTGTTGTAAATATTCACCGAATTTCATCAGAATCGGACAAACCATTCAAGAATTATCGCGTAACAAACAGACAAGCCCAATGGAAGTTTAAGTAAAATAGACACATCCACCATTTACTAAGTGGATGTGCCTCTTTCACTGCTCTAAACGAGTTTTGTTGGTTAGTCTATTAATTTTCTGAATCCTCCACTAGTCGTTAGGTAATGTTTTAATACGAGATAATGCTAATAGTACTTTTTAGCTAATAGATTAATGGAAGAGCCCGTCAAGTAAAATAGACACATCCACCATTTACTTAGTGGATGTGCCTCTTTCACTGCTACAAACGAGTTTTGTTGGTTAGTCTATTAAATTTATGAATCCTCCACTAGTCGTTAGGTAATGTTTTAATACGAGATAATGCTAATAGTACTTTTTAGCTAATAGATTAATGGAAGAGCCCGTAATGCTACTCATGTGTGCACTTTTTTTTATTATTTACAGATTAAAAAAAAAAAAACTCCCATGTTATACATATCATATTATATTGTAACTCTTCAGCACTACGTGCTAGGTTTGAGTCAGCTAAATACTCTTTCTAATGCAAGTATATAACTCCACCTTGGAGTATATGGGTAACATCAGGGATGAGATGAGGATAATAATTATATATAGGCGTTATTCTATTAGCATGTCAGATCTCAAATGTTACACTTTTTTTCTCTCTGACGTTTCATATGAAGTATTCCACGAAAGCTCTCGGGAAAAACGAAATATTACAGAGTTTCAGACTTTGAGTGAAAAGATATACAGCACAACAGGTATACAAGTAACTTTACTGCCTGCGAGTAAACAGTATACAAATGTAAACTATGTATTATACATGGTATATTGTGTTTAAATATAATCTGAAAGTTTCCACCTAGACACAGTGGGAAATGGTTTATACACATAGGATTGTTTATACGAGAATTGTTTATGTATTCAGGAGAAAACAAGCAACTTTAATAACACCGGATTACACAATACGTAATCCCTTTGAGACAGATCCCACATTGTAAATATATCAACTGCCCAGAGAGATAGTGAAGTATGGAGAAAACGTATAATACATTTTATATTGGACTCGAAACTTTAGGCTGGATAACAAACTCTATGTTATACAGGGCTTCGTTTTGGGCCTAGTGGTTACTTTTCACTCAAAACTAAAAGTATAAATACATTTATAGACCAAGTTCATTCATAAAAACTATTCTACTCGTAACAATCTAAAGATTCTAAAGGATAAATCAGAAAATGGTATACAAATATGAACTGTACAAAATAGTAGGCTAATTGGCGAAAAAGATCTTTATCCCAAAAAGAAAAGAAGGTAGGTAATGAACTCCTGACGGTCCATGGCACAAAATTAACATAAGGGGATCTCGTCTTTAATAATCATTTTATTAGTGTCTACTATTATAATCTTTCTATGACATCTTCACAACATTGTATAAAAAATAATATCATAGTGAACCGTTCAACCGTTGTATGGCTGATCCAGTATGCACGAATATTAGACAACTTGTTCTATACCTATGCAATTGACATACAGTCCTACCTATAAATTAAATGCAATTACACCGCTTTTCAGTGATAAAGATTTTAAATCCGATTTGTTGTATTGAAGGATATTTGTGTTTTAACAGATGGGTCTACTAAGCTGCAGAGGAATTACTGAAATGTATAAGCACCTAGGATAGGTGAGCGGGCAAGATAAGATAAATAGAATAGGCCTGTATGCTTAGGAAATGGGAATGTATAAATTTAGCGGAAAAATAAAAATTTGAGCAATAATATTATTATAAAAGAGATGGGCTGGAAAAATCCAATAGGTTTTCAGCGTTTTCTAAAAAATTACAAACTCATTCTCTGTCCAAAAATCCGTCAACAATAAACAAAAAAAGTGCTATTTAAAATAATAATAATAAATGATAAATTATGCTCAAGTTTTCCACTGTCCTTCACTACATGATAAATCATTGTTTAAAAATTATCCCCGTTAACAGGTTTGCTGTGGGATACTGATAATCTCGCGTAGATAATTATGTGTGACCAATGTGTTTTTTCTTGGTTTACTCGGTTCGAATTTTCAACAGAATTAAAATGAAATACTAATTCCTGTTCAATATTAAAGTTATAATTTGGTTTTATAATAAGGCCAAATTTGGTAATAATTTTTAAATAGTAATATTGTTTTAAAGAAAAGGTATTAGGGTTGGCAAAAAAGACTCAATGAGTTGGCAAAAAACCCTCAGCACTGAATGTGTTAAACAGTCTCGTCATATAGTCTTTGTTCTAAACAATAAAAAGTATGAACCAAGTAAATATGAAATTCATTAATCATTTAATAATAAACTGACCAGCTGGCCTTTGCAAAGGTTACAGTAAATAGGTAAGCAAATTATAGTGGTGTAGGGTATAATGGGTTGGGAGATTGGAAAAAGAGGCACATCCACTAATAAAATATTTTATTGAAAACCACACCTTTATTTGCTACATGTTAATAGAAAAACTATATTCAATTAATACAAATAAAACAATCTGGAGGATTTCTGAGACTTCAAAACTGGAAATACGTCTCTGCTCCATTTAGTTGTAGTTAGTGTTACATTTCCAATCCGTCACTGCAATATACATCACGACAGGTGCTTGAGGTTTTCCATTATTTTCATCTCATTTAATCTATTCTGATTCTAGAGCTAAAAGTTTTCACTGAAAGTTACACTCGTCATTTCAGAAAATGTATGTACTTATGTTTCATGCTTAAATAAACTCCTATCAAAATAATAAACAGCCTCAAGATATATTCCAACCTTATGCAAGTACCTACCTACCTCATATTATTTGTTGATTGTGTGTAGTCTTTAGCCGGAAGTTAAAACGTCAATTTTTTCGTGTATGGTTTTGACTTTTCATATCACACGTTTGTGGGAGCTTGGGGAAAGAAGAAATTTTCAAACTACCTTGTACTTAAAGCAATGGCGAGAGAGATATAGGGAGGGAGAGAGAATACCTGTTATTTTGGTTTCATTCATTTCTTTAAAGGGAAATCGCTTTTCCAAAATCAAGAGTCGGAACTATGAAAAAATACCTGCTTCAAAGATAAATCTATCAATGACTGAATTGGACGTAATTTAATGTCCAAAATAATGAGAACAAAGAAAGTAGCATGACCAAAAATATCCAATCAAGTCTTTTGTTATGTTTCTGATGACTTATTACCTCTCTTTTAGTTTTCTTTTTGCTATGATAAATGCCCGGAAAAAAAAACTAGATAAAAAAATACAGGATTCTTTTTTTCATAAAAAATAAAAATCTAAAAAATAACATTTTTTTGTGATAAGGTTAATGAGACAAAGATTATAAATGGCCCTAAAGAGAAGAGAAAAATGTGAAGACATAACAAGAGAAATTTTGTGGACAATATTTAAAGAGAGCAAAATATATGTAATACATGTTGACAATGTAAAATATATATATTTTTTATACGAGGAAACCAAATAAATTAAATGAAGCAAAAACAATGATAAATGTCTTATCATTAGATGGAGAAAAAGAAAACTAGATAATATCGATTCCTCAATCAAACAAGTGCACAATGCTCTGAGAAAATATAGGCCCCTAACAAATTCACGAACTGTAGTTTTATCTACTGATGTGATGGCCAAACCTTTTCAAAAATTTAAGGTAGGTAGTTTTAAATATTACTAACCTTGAATTTTATTGAAATGTAGGCACTTACTTCAAAAATAGATCTGAAAGAAAACAAGATCAGTGGGTAAGTAACCTGAAAATTTTATCTTTATCCAGAACAAATTGCTGATGTGACCAATTAAAATTGGACTTATTAAAGACCCTCGAGATAGGTACCTAATAGCTTTTATGAATATGGTTTGGTTAAAATAGTTCCAAAATGCCAAAAACATTTCTCTAATTTTTAATTCAGAGAAAACAAAAACATCTCTGACCAGGGTGACACAAAAATACTAAAAAAACTCGCCGTGATGAAATAGAAACACATGTGGATAAAGAAGAGAATACAGGGAACTGCAAAGGAACAATCTAATGAATGTTGTAAGGTCATTTGTTAAGAGAGATGTTGAAAACGCTTTGAAAGAAACACTCAGAAATCTATCTCAGCTTTGTTTTTTCTTGGACTTTGAGCTTTTCAAAATCAAAGAAATACATAGTTTTACCCTTTACATACGTACCTACAGCAATAGCAAATTTTACTATGAAAGAACCTGTACCATGGAGAAAGTAATATATTTCCTTGGAATATGTACCTACATATTTCAAGTGTTTCTGTCATTTGAAGTAATAAAAAAATAAGGACCCTAAATTTTTTATTAAAGGAATACAGACATACAGACAATACCTATTAGTAAATATACCATTAATGAAATTCAGTTAAAATCTTGACAAAATATATCTAGGGATCTACCTACATAATAAAGGTTAATTAGTCGGACAAATAACGAAGAAAAATCCGGGCTAGTAACAAGAACTGAAAATTGCTGCCTCCACTATTAAAAACGAAAAAAGATATATGTTTGGGAAATGTGGCTCAATTTGTCTTTAGTGTTTTAACTTACTATGTCACATAAGGTTTTCCGCTTTTCTTCTCCTGAGCTTTTACCCTCCTAGAATAGTTCGTATTTTTTGCTAATGGTCATCCGAATCGTGTTTTCAATCTATCTTCATTATTTTCCCGTTTTTAAATGTTTTATTTTATATTTTGACAGGAAAAATTATAGAGAGGAAAAACATTTTCATGAAGAAGGTGACCAAGAGATTTCAAATCGTCAATGTGCTATGTGAAAATTAAATTTGGGAGGGGAAACCTTTTCCATTTTATATGCAGTATTCATTTTTCCAAGAAGGATATCTTTCCTCCCTCCCAAGTGAGGACTATGTACTTAGGTTAAGAAGATGAGATGGCAATTTATTTTCTTCTAAATTTTTGTAGAGCATGAGGATAAAATGATTCAAAGGTTGTGACAATGCCAAGGAAAACATTGATGAATATTTCTGACATCTACATAATATTTACCCTATACCTACACCCTTACATAACAATGTTGTATACATATGTATAAAGCTCCAAGTAATACCAATAATAAAAAAAAGACGAAATATTCTCCTACATGCGACATTATAAAAAATTGTTTCAGTTCATAGCCGCAGATAAAAGACATGATAACAAAAAATAATAAAGTATTATAATCTAATATCGACTATGTAAATTGAAAAAGCATACAACATATTACGTACGCGGAGTTAGTAGGTACAATGAATAAGTATTTTATTATACAAACAATAATACAGAAGCTTCTACATAATAATATGTGAATGTAGGAATGCCTACAGGTTTACCATACAGGGTGGTTAAAATTTATAAAAGGGTAGGGTATAAAATTGTCAAGAAGTAGTCCTTTTTAAAGCGTAAGCCAGCGGCTATAGCAAGTTCTACGTAATAGTTCCTGATGAATTACTGGAGTTGTTGGCCGCTTAGTACACCACGTGATGCTGGCTATTTAGAAGTCCTCTCAGCCTCAATGTTTCAATCCCGAACAGGCCTGTAAATTTAAATGTCAAAGTATGTATAACCAAGGGTGACAAAGTATAACCAATCAGATAAACAGAGAATTTCAAATTCAACAAAGGCTTCATTTGTAATAAACTAACGGAGTCTGAAATCTAAATTGACCACCCTGTCGGAAATATTTCATTTCATAGTTGATTCATGTCAAAAGAAGGGTGAATTTTTATATATTTTCATATCATCATCTTCATCACTCAACAACGAGGGAAGTTTGGGCGTTCTCTTTTTTTCCTCTGTCTTTTTTGCCATCGTTTTAAGACGTTGACAAATCGAATCTAGGAAAAAGTTTCGCCTGAGCGCTCTATCATTTTGTTATAAATATATCTCTGTATTTTGTTACAAATCTCCGTATTATACAATAATTTAATCAACTTTTTTTTTTAGTATGTCACAAAAGAAAACAATTTTTTATTATTTTTATTGTTTGTGATGTTATCGGTAGGTATATTACGTGCGGGAAAGTTGATTCATGTCAAAAGAAGGGTGAATTTTTATATATTTTCATATCATCATCTTCATCACTCAACAACGAGGGAAGTTTGGGCGTTCTCTTTTTTTCCTCTGTCTTTTTTGCCATCGTTTTAAGACGTTGACAAATCGAATCTAGGAAAAAGTTTCGCCTGAGCGCTCTATCATTTTGTTATAAATATATCTCTGTATTTTGTTACAAATCTCCGTATTATACAATAATTTAATCAACTTTTTTTTTAGTATGTCACAAAAGAAAACAATTTTTTATTATTTTTATTGTTTGTGATGTTATCGGTAGGTATATTACGTGCGGGAAAAGTACTTCACTTTACCGTTGAGTTGTGAGGAAAGGGAAAAAATCATTGAAAATTAAGACTTTGAGAACTCAAAGAAGATCTTAATTGAACAAAAGCTAGCAAAGTAAAAGATGAGATCGAATGGATCATTGAAAATTAAGACTTTGAGAACTCAAAGAAGATCTTAATTGAACAAAAGCTAGCAAAGTAAAAGATGAGATCGAATGGACAAGCGAAGATTTGTAAAAACGAAACAAAATATTCACCCATTCATGAATCTTACATAGCTTTACTTCTAACAAAATCCCATTACTTTAACCAACTCATTAAAGTCTCCAAACAAACATATTCCTCCGTCCAAAAGATATCTTGATTATGATTACCGAATCAAAAATGCGAAGAAGCGAACGCGAAAGGACACTGCATTGTAAAAAGTCGTTGAGATGAAATTAAATTACAAATTCAGTTTCCTCCGATAATTTTAATAATGCTAATAAAGAGCATTAGTTGCACGTGAGTTATTTCATCGTAAGAAAATTTCATTTAAAATAGAAACAAGACTCAAGTATGTAAACAAGTAGGGACACAATCTCTTATGTAGGACTCTGGTTTCGAAACCAAAAGTAGAAAATATTGACGGTCCTGTCAAAAGGCAACTTTTCTCTCATACATTTCTCCTATGTCTGTATCTTATTGAACATTCGTGACAAATGAAATCCCAAAGAACCTATTACATTTGTATACAATTTACACTACCCTGCCTCGGTGGTGTAGTGGTCAAGGCGTTCGCCTGGTAAACAGGAGGGCGTGGGTCAGGGTGTCTACCAAAATGGAAAAATAAAATTCCCTGACTTTTCTCGGTTTTCCAGTCCATTTTTTCCAAATTTCCAGTCTACCTTTTCAAGATTTTCCACCCTATTCCCCTGCGTCACAACAGACTTTTTTTTTTTCTCCTTCTTCTTCTTCTTCTTCTTCTTCTTCAAGTAATGTTCCCAAGCCTGTTCAACATTAATTCTCCAATCTTTTTTCATCCCACAACAGCCTCTCATTTTTTCCAAATTTCCAGTCTACTTTTTCAAGATTTTCCACCCTATTCCCCTGCGTCACAACAGATTTTTTTTTTCTTCTTCTTCTTCTTCTTCTTCTTCTTCTTCTTCTTCTTCTTTTAATACCTAAATTAATCGAAGAAATATGTGGAGATTTTCTTGATGAGAACAATAGTAGAATCGCAAAAATGAAAATCAAAGAAAAACTTGTTGAAGTAAATCGAAGGAACAACTGAAGAAAATAAGGAAATAAGAGAAGAAGAATCACCTACACCCCCAAGAAGTTTTTGTAAGCTTTGGGGGTGAGCTAACCTTTGTAATTTTGTTTTGTTAAAAATAAAGTTATTTTCGTTCAAGTTCAAGTTCAAGTTCTTCTTCTACTTTATCCTTCTTCCTCCCCTTCGTCTTCTTTTTCTTCTTCTTCGACTTTTTCCCGAATTGCCGCAAGCATTTTCCGCGTATACGACGAATGTACTATTTCATCACGTATTAGAGTGGGGGAAAAGAATGGAGGGGGAGGGAGAGGACGAAGGGAGGGGAAAAGGGAAGGAGAGAGGGGAGGGGATGTGAGGGTGGCAAAGAAACCGAAACAACCTACTGCAGCGTATCCGAAAGTCTGGAGGCAGTTTGTGTAATTTCCTGGGTGGTGAAGAAAACACAAGTGGAACATGATAATGTAGATTTTTTTTTCTCATTGTGACAGCGTTCATGATACCAGCCTACAAAAGAAAATCAGTGAAAACATACCTACCTATCAAGGTACTACCTTGTATTACATTAGTTGGTTGTGTCGAAATTCTGTGAGAATAACGTGTTCTAAGGCCAGCCGCTCTCTAATCAGTCTATCAGGTGGACCTGTCAGTCTACTTGATAGTGAGTGGCTGGCCTAAGAGTACCTAGGTAATAGCTATGCAAATTAGGTATTTCTGATTTATTTTTTATTTTTTTTACACTTAAGTACAAAACATGAACAACTTTAGTCTTTAGCTCACCATAGCTGACAAACATTTTCATTTTTATGGCGCACACCCATGATCTCCATTTCGGCAGCTCTACCGCGGCGCACCATGTAGACGCACTTTTAGATTTCAAGGTGCGTCCACACTACATAGCGACCAAAGTCAATCGACATCGACTGAAACCCATATAAACTAGGTAAGATCAATGTAATTTGATGGACTGAAAAAGAAAGTGATAGTTTGGAAGTGTTTCAGTAAATGTCGATTGACTTCGAATATGTCGATTAGTGTGCAGGCAATTTGAAATGTCTAAAGTACCTATGGACGCTGCTTTATAATTTGGGAATACTAGAACGTATTCTATATTACTGAAGACTTACAAAGAATGGGAAATTCTAGATACACCTGCCTGAATTAGGTAATATGGAAACAATAAAGCTAATTTTATTCGTTATTGATAAAAAAAAAAAAGATAGGTACCTATTACAAATTACAGCGCCACAGGCGAAATTTTTTCGAGAAAATATGAGTTGCCCCTTCAAGGTTGCATACTTTTTTATGGACCGATTTTTTTTTTTTTTTAGTTTGAAAAATTCCCTGACTTTTTGGATTTTTGTCAATTTTTTGAGAAATTCCCTGACAATTCCCTGACTTTTCCAGTCTCCGTGAAATTCCCTGACAATTCCCGGTTTTCCAGTCTGGTAGACACCCTGGTGGGTTCAATCCCAGCCGAGGTATGGAATTTTATCCTCAATATAATTTGAGAATTTGACCACAATAAGAGTAGTAGCCTACTGCTGGAGTAAAGGGACTTTTCAGTCCTATGCGAGCAGTATAAATAAGCACTACTATTATTATTACCCTGTCACCCACTGTCCTACATTTGGATCCTTTAGCATATTCTCGTCTAATAAGGATGTCATTCTACATTTTATTAAATAACCACATGCTCAATTTAAGTTTTGTCATATACTAGGAGTCTTTATGAGGCTTATTACGTAACAGTTTTGTCAGGCGAAAATATTTTCCACCATCCCGTTTGTCATCCCGAAAATATTTTCCACCAGTTTGACGTCATCTAAAAGAAAGTTTTGTCTTGGTATCTTCAATGAAAGTACCTACTTTATTTATCAAAAGTCTCAAAAGGTTTTACCTATTATGTTCATGAGTACCCCATGGTTTTTTCCGCCCCACAACCTTTGCAAACCGATTCACATGATGGCGTGCGAACTCCACAATATTTATTTCCTTCTTTAAGGACATTTTCAAGTAAAACCATGTTTTCCTTGTTTTTTTTTCATTCTAAATATGTATAATCAACCCTTAAAAGAAATAAAAGATATCGAAGGGAAAAAAGTAAAGAAAACCCTTTACATACGTACCTACAGCAATAGCAAATTTTACTATGAAAGAACCTGTACCATGGAGAAAGTAATATATTTCCTTGGAATATGTACCTACATATTTCAAGTGTTTCTGTCATTTGAAGTAATAAAAAAATAAGGACCCTAAATTTTTTATTAAAGGAATACAGACATACAGACAATACCTATTAGTAAATATACCATTAATGAAATTCAGTTAAAATCTTGACAAAATATATCTAGGGATCTACCTACATAATAAAGGTTAATTAGTCGGACAAATAACGAAGAAAAATCCGGGCTAGTAACAAGAACTGAAAATTGCTGCCTCCACTATTAAAAACGAAAAAAGATATATGTTTGGGAAATGTGGCTCAATTTGTCTTTAGTGTTTTAACTTACTATGTCACATAAGGTTTTCCGCTTTTCTTCTCCTGAGCTTTTACCCTCCTAGAATAGTTCGTATTTTTTGCTAATGGTCATGTTTGAATAGATATAAATATTTAAATAAATTGCACAAACCACCTATCTACATGTACGGAGTACTCAATCACTATAATGGGAAATCAATTAAAAATGGGAAATCAAAATAAAATACATAATTTCAAGTCATTAAAAGTTTCTGTGGTCTACTAACCGTTCTAGTTCATAAAAACACAGACTGAAGAGTTATTCAAACAAAAATAGAGAAAGATTGCAGGAGATACAGAAAATTATTTAAAAAGAAATAATTAAAATACATTCTAGTGATTATTATACTTTTTATACTTTTTCGCAAGGAGAAAAAAGTCTTTGAGAAACCTCAAACCATTCATTTTCGTATTACTTATTTCCTCAGTTCTGTCCCGTCTGAAAAGAGAAAGAAATTTATTGAATTATAAGTACTGTTATTGTACTGTGAAACAACCTGTGTTGACACAGTATGTATAGGAAAGAAATTTTTCATAAAGAGAATGATATGTATCAAATATGAAACTTTACCTGATTCCCTCGAATTTGCCATCAAAAATTTTGTCAAGAGAACGAATGTGCCATCAAATTCATTACAAGTACATACAAGACGAGTATTGTTTATTCCCCCCCCCCAATACGTTTCTATAGAACTAGTCCGTTAGCTTAACAGCCCTGATAAGCCAACACAAATTAAATGGAACTTAACTGGCTGTTAGCTTAACAGGAGTTCCAATGACTGAATAAATATTGGTGAAATCCAACATCGGAGTTAGTAGGTACAATGAATAAGTATTTTATTATACAAACAATAATACAGAAGCTTCTACATAATAATATGTGAATGTAGGAATCTGTCACCCACTGTCCTACATTTGGATCCTTTAGCATATTCTCGTCTAATAAGGATGTCATTCTACATTTTATTAAATAACCACATGCTCAATTTAAGTTTTGTCATATACTAGGAGTCTTTATGAGGCTTATTACGTAACAGTTTTGTCAGGCGAAAATATTTTCCACCATCCCGTTTGTCAAATTAGGTTTTCAAGTTTGACGTCACCTAAAAGAAAGTTTTGTCTTGGTATCTTCAATGAAAGTACCTACTATATTTATCAAAAGTCTCAGGAGGTTTTAGCTATGTTCATGAGTACACCATGGTTTTTTACGCCCCACACCTTTGCAAACCGATTCACATGATGGCGTGCGAACTCTGCAATATTCATTTTTTTAAAAGAGGTTTGACAGAGGGAACTGTAACTGCTAGGGTCTTATCGTCCCGAAATCGAAGAGAGAAGGAAGACAGGATAGGAGAAAGCCAGGCCGTTCCGAGAACGAACATCATCCCATCAGGATAAAATCCGCCCCGGGCGGGAATCGAACCCGCGGCCTAGCGCTTACAAGGCAGACGGGGTAAAACAGTGAATTTCAAATTCAACAAAGGCTTCATTTGTAATAAACTAACGGAGTCTGAAATCTAAATTGACCACCCTGTCGGAAATATTTCATTTTTTCTTCCTCTCTCTTCTTTCTAATATTTAAATTACCTTTATTTTTGTTGGAAAAATTGATGGTAAAAAAAAGCGGAAGAAGGGTGAATATAAATACTAGAAAGTATATTGTAGTCCAGAAGACTAAAAGAAAGACATTCTACAGAAAAAACAGACACTCTATTTGTTTGACAAAGATACCGCGCATTGGAATTTATAAATGGGTACCTACGGAAAATATTACTTAGAAATGTTGAGGTAATTTTAAAAACATTTTTCTATTGTCAACATCATACTCATACCTATAAGTATATTCCTGATCATAAAAATATGACAGGAAGGCACAGGAATCATTTTTACTCGCAGAATATTGTTTACCTCATTGTTATGTAATTTTTTTTCTGTTCCCTGTTATTTTTTTACAGAAATATAATAGGAAGTTTATGCCGGTGCTTTAATTCAGTTACTTCAGTGGAGCATAAAATTTAGTTGTATTTTTGATCAATCATTTGCCTTGCCATAAAAACCTAAAACTAAACTACAAGTAAAGGGCAATGTATAAGATGTACGAAAAGTTGAGTCAGCTTGACAAAGACTTATATCTACTACTTGAGTACACGCTTGTTCTTGCCTGGACAAAAATACCTTCTAAGATTTGGATTTATTTTCATGAGTATTAGCCTTTGTATTTTCCATAACTATCAGTTATGGATAAAATGGCACATCCACTAATTTGATATACTCCAGTTCCTTTTGAGTACCTACTACCTATAGCTTATGGTGAGAATCGAATCAAAAAATAATTTGTAAAAAAAAGTAGATATCCAAAAGGATGACTATAGAATGACTTTAAACGATGACTTTTCTCATTAAATTTAGGCCTTACAGAGCGTTAAAATTTTCAAGTATGATATTGATCGGAACTTTTGGCGTCCGTAGTTTTCAATCACCTTACATACGTGGCTGAATAGGCTGGCTTCATTTTCTTCTTTAAGGACATTTTCAAGTAATTCTTCCATGTTTTCCCCGTTTCTTTATTATTTTTATTTATTTTTTCATTCTAAATATGTATAATCAACCCTTAAAAGAAATAAAAGATATCGAAGGGAAAAAAGTAAAGAAAAGTAATAAGCACTGAAACAAGTGAAGCAAAATGAAAATTAAAAAAAAAAAAAGAGAAGGTTTTAACGAGAAAAGAAGTAAATATGTCTTTAGCATGATTCTGCATGTCATTAATTGTAACATAACAAAGGACATCTTCCATTCCGGTACGAAGTTTCAAAAGTTCAAAGGTTTTCGGAAAAAAGTTCCCACTTAGTTTCAGATTTCTTCTCTCGATTTTATGCCCTAATTTATATCGTAAGATTGTAATTTTTTACAAGGCTCATTATGTAGATATCTTACAATTATTAAAGGTACATTCTACAGATAAGTGTTCATTAGGTTTTACATTTGAATAGATATAAATATTTAAATAAATTGCACAAACCACCTATCGACATGTACGGAGTACTCAATCACTATAATGGGAAATCAATTAAAAATAGGAAATCAAAATAAAGTAAATAATTTCAAGTCATTAAAGTTTCTGTGGTCTACTAACCGTTCTAGTTCATAAAAGCACAGACTGAAGAGTTATTCAGACAAAAATAGAGAAAGATTGCAGGAGATACAGAAAATTATTTAAAAAGAAATAATTAAAATACATTCTAGTGATTATTATCCTTTTTATACTTTTTTCGCAAGGAGAAAAAAGTCTTTGAGAAACCTCAAACCATTCATTTTCGTATTACTTCTTTCCTCAGTTCTGTCCCGTCTGAAAAGAGAAAGAAATTATTGAATTATAAGTACTGTTACTGTACTGTGAAACAACCTGTGTTGACACAGTATGTATAGGAAAGAAATTTTTCATAAAGAGAATGATATGTATCAAATATGAAACTTTTCCTCCCTGGTCTACAACAGAAAATTGAAAAAGATTAACTTCTAGGCAATGATGGGCGAATTTGCAAATTTTATTTACTAGGTACCTAAAAATGCTGGGGGAAAGGGTAGTACTTTGAAGCCACTAAAAAATATCAAAAGAAAATCATGTTTTACTTCTTTTTTTCCATAATAAAGATTAACAAAGATCCAGGAGATGACTTTAGAGGAAAACCTTTGTAAATATTAAAGAAAGAAGAGGAATAATAATAAAGAACAAGGAATTGACAGGAGCCCAAAGTCAGAATGTCGCGAGGGGCGTGAACCTTTCTTTCCTTATTTTATTATTTTTTATTTTAATAAAATAAAAGTAACATTTTTTGGTCTTTAATTATGTCAAGAAAAGAGACGATAATATCATAATCAACGACAAGATATCATTTTCATTTTTCGGTACTGCAGATTGCTTTCTCGACTTTTGGGGCGTTTTAACCGGCAAGGCGGTTCCAGGCCTTTGATACTGACTTTGACTACGGGGAACATTCGTCTGGAACACAAGAAATGCAAAATGACTAGCAACTCGTCGAATTACCATTGATAACCCGGTGATAGTTGCTTTTGACTTACGGCCCAATTCATCGTTTCAATTAGGTAATTGTAAAGACCAAAGACTCCTTGATATTACTATGCCTTTGATAGTGTACCGTGTTAACCGTTGGTTCCAGGCCTTTGATACTGACTTTGACTACGGGGAACATTCGTCTGGAACGCAAGAAATGCAAAATAACTATAACTGGTCGAATTACCATTGATAACCCTGTGAAAGTTGCTTTTGAATTACCGCCCAATTCATCGTTTCAATTAGGTAATTGTAAAGACCAAAGACTCCTTGATATTACTATGCCTTTGATAGTGTACCGTGTTAACCGTGTACCCTACCCAAAGGAATCTCCCAACGTATATTAGTACCTAATGATAGCAATGAGTTACCTGTCTGGATAAAGTTTAGATATTAGTAGTACTTACCACATTACACCAAGTACAAAATTAGTAATATATAAATTAGTGATATAGTAATATTACATTACATAAACGATAGGCAAAGTATTCCTACTTAACACATTACATAAAAGATAGGGGAAGTGAAAATTCGTGAAGAATGATATCTGTGGCGCCCTCTATAAGCATTTCCACACAACTGAACATAAAGTCAGGAAAATTGGAGAACTTTATATCACCCCCTTTTAAAATGAAAGTGAGCGTTTAACGTGGAATAGCGTAACGCTTTCTAGCTTTCTTCCCCTTTTTTGAGTCTCCTAGCGATTACCTTTCTTATTACCTATCCTTATATATTTATTTATCTATTGTTTATCCTGTCCGAATAGGACTGACAAGTTCCTTTAGCCAAGCAGTCTTAAACAAGGTCTCGTATGTTTATTTTCCTTATATAATTTTTTATTTATCTATTGTTTATCCTGTCCGAATAGGACTGACAAGTTCCTTTAGCCAAGCAGTCTTAAACAAGGTCTCGTATGTTTATTTGCCGGCAAGGATTTGAAGATGACAAGACTCATTAGCTTGAGCGGATGGTTTCCATATTGTTTGTATATTTGTTTACTTTTTATTGTCTTTATTCTTTATAATCTAATTAAAATTACTAAGCCTCTCTATATGAAAGTTTGGGGGCTTTGATGATGATGAATAGTTTCGCAACTAATCGCACACGGTGATTTGACTAGGACGTTGTTTAAGTTTACAGCAGAAAATTCCTGACTTATGAGAGGGAACAATGCAGACCGTGACCGGCAAGGATTTGAAGATGACAAGACTCATTAGCTTGAGCGGATGGTTTCTATATTGTTTGTATATTTGTTAACTTTTTATTATCTTTATTCTTCATAATCTAATTAAATTTACTAAGCCTCTCTATATGAAAGTTTGGGGGCTTTGATGAATTGGAATAGTTTCGCAACTACCTAATCGCACACGGTGATTTGACTAGGACGTTGTTTAAGTTTACAGCAGAAAATTCCTGACTTATGAGAGGGAACAATGCAGACCGTGTTCTACGAAAAAAATTAATACCATTTTCAACCGCCAACAAAAATGCTGATGTAAATTTGGTGTCTGTTGTCTATGAAGATGTCAAAATTTCTTTTATCACGAGAGAATTGAAAAGGAAAATTTTCTGTAGGTGCAATTTGCTTTCCCAAATGTAGGCATTAACCCGAGGTTCTCGAACCCCGATTGGACATCTATTTACTTTATTTTCGGAAATGGTTGTGTAATTGGTGTCAAATTACATACATACTTACCTATACATGTCAATGAATATCTACCCACATATTTTTTCGTCTAGTAAATATTAATATTTTTCATCAATCTTTGTAAAGATATGTGCAGTTTTCCAGGTTTACTTTATCTTTATCCTCTTTTCTCTTTTTTTTTTCCGTCTTCAATTATTTCCGCATCGATTTTCATCAGACTCTGTTTCTTATAAATATTGTTATTAATTTTATCTCATGAATAAAATTTAATCACACAAAATAATAGGTAATGCCTTAATGAAAAACAGACTAACCTTTGATGACGTGAATCTTATAAACAACTCGAACAATAAAATCAATATAAAAAAAAGGAAATCCACTATTTCCACAAACATACTTATACTCGCAACAAGAATAATTACTGAAAACTCATTCAATCAAAATAATTTAAGATCTTTGTAAAGATATGTGCAGTTTTCCAGGTTTACTTTATCTTCTTTTCTCTTGTTTTTTTCCGTCTTCAATTATTTTCGCATCGATTTTCATCAGACTCTGTTTCTTATGAATATTGTTATTAATTTTATCTCATGAATAAAATTTAATTACACAAAATAATAGGTAATGCCTTAATGAAAAGCAGACTAACCTTTGATGACGTGAATCTTATAAACAACTCGAACAATAAAATCAATATAAAAAAAGGAAATCCACTATTTCCACAAACATACTTATACTCGCAACAAGAATAATTACTGAAAACTCATTCAATCAAAATAATTTAAAGATAACCAATTAAAATAACCTCGAACGTTCGTGCGATATAAGTTATCCCTGTCTGCAATTTGAAAGTTCATCCATTTCCTTTAACAGCGATCAATCAAAATGAGGAAAAGGGTTGGCGACTTTGATATTGATATACGTTACTGTGATTTGTATTTTTAGTTTTTGCACATGTTTTTCTTCCTCTCCCTTCCTCACTCGTTTAATGCCATACAGATTACAGCTTTGACTCTTCTCAGGACTTGGGTTTTCGGTCAAAGCCCCCCAAACTTTGCAGAGAGGTTCATTTAAAATTGTATATCAAATGTGACAGGGGCCGAGTCTAGATAAAACTACGGTTCGGCCATCATTAAGGACTAAAGTTTTAAAAATACCTACCTGAAAAAGTTTGTGAATCTCAGGAATTTGACTTCCGACCCAGGTCGCTGTAGAGACAAAAGTAAAGACAAAAGAAGTTATTAAGATAAATCTAGATAAAACTACGGTTCGGCCACCATTAAGGACTAAAGTTTTAAAAATACCTACTTGAAAAAGTTTGTGAATCTCAGGAATTTGACTTCCGACCCAGGTCGCTGTAGAGACAAAAGTAAAGACAAAAGAAGTTATTAAGATAAATTATGTTCAACTTACCCGAAATCAAGAATTTGAATGGATCCAAAACTGCTGCGTCGACTGTTCACTAGAATTGTCTGCTAAGGAGTTTTCCGACAGGTCCTCATGACTGATGTAATTTCCCAGAGGTACTGTGCTCATCAAGTCGGGCTGGTTGGGTATCAGATCGAATGAGTATTGGTGCCAGGCTGAGGGGGAGTAGCTGGTTGGATAGGGAGTAGAAGACCAACTGGGAGCCCGTAATGAATTTGGATAAGTTTCAAATGTAGATGCTGAAAGAGAAGATGCATTCGCTTAATTTAAGTAGATTGACACTATTTCCCTTTTCCTATACACAAAATCCAGAACATTGGCTAGCCAAAAAGTTTTTACAGATACCTGATAAAAAAAAAATGCTCACCTGATGTGGTACTTGTTACAGGGGACAGTTGATTAGTTCTAGATTGAGCTAGGTATGGCGAACTTCTAATGTTACTGGTCCTTGTGTTCCCATTCCACTCTGGAAAAGTAAAATTAATCATTAAAACAAGTTGAACATCTTGACCGCTTAACACTTGATTGTGCATTCTTCGTTAAAATAAATACATACCTAGACATATAAAAATGCAAAATTTAGGCACCAAATAGACCGTCTTTGGTTAGCCTCTTTCTGTTCTCCTATTTCAGTCTAAAGTAAATTTTCTTTCAGTGCATACAGAAGGTGCCTAAATAATAATTTGATCCCTGCCTATTTCTCAAAATGTTTAGTTCACACCTACCTATTTTCTCTCATACCTTTACCATAGTAATCAAAGATAAATTCGACTGAAGGAATGCTTTCAAGGGTTTCAATAATGGACTAATTTTTCTGTAAAGTTGCCCAACTACAGTAACTTTTTTCCGGAAATTAATATGTAACTATAAATTATGGTGGAAAAAGGTACCGAGAAAGGAAATATGAAGTTTATTTTAAAGTACACACTTACTTTATTCTGCTGAAACTCACTTGCTACATGCACCTTGTATCGTCAGACTTTGAACTAAATTAGAAAAATTGTCAATAAAGTTAACATTGGGACATCTTCCTTCCTTGAAACACCAAACACAACTGACAGTGAAAACCAAATTTCTCTCTGTGGGAAAGTGAAATTTGAAATTTTCCCACGGACCCTTGGTACCTGCTGAAAATTTGGTTTAAAGTCCACTTCACACGGTCCCATTCCCATGTTATGCGTGTTTTCTTTTCCAAGTTTTGTAGGGCCTGTAAGAACTTTTTGTTGTCTTGTAGGATGTCACTAACATATTTTCTCTTCCAGGTTTTTTGTTAGTCCTAAAGCCTATACTAAATCCTTTAATCATTAAGGTACGAGTAAGCCTCCTATTAGATGACTAAAAAAAAAGCAAGCGAATTAAACTTGGCATACGAGATTGACTGAAAGGTTTCTTGTCGTTTGTATAGGAGTCACTTGACTTTTCCGCTGAGTAAATAATTTCCATTTTGTTTACTTTAACAGATACTAAATGAGTAGTTAAGGTCTCGAGTGTTAACTAACTTCAGCTTTTGCAACAACATTCCCTCAGGTTCTTTGTTTAATTTCATTTTACGTCCTCCCTCCCCACAATTTTATTACAGTTTATCAATAGGTGTAGGTAGTCTGTAGTGTGTGTTGTGTTCTAAAGTTCAGTGTTGAACTAATAAGACCGGGATTAGGTTTAGGTGATGTAATTTATTCTGTTGAATTTCAGCGCCTGAAACAGGCGCACAGAGATGTTTAATTCAGCTTTCTGATAATTTAAACGAAAAAATATTAGATCTTGTGTTTCTCTGACATAAAAATAGACCAGGACCTTGGATATTAGTCCTGTTACACAAAAAGCCAACTCTGCGGCTTAGGTATAGGGGCATACAGCTCTTAAAGTTGTGTTAAGCTTATACAAATTTAAATATTAGTACTAGTTTGCTCCAAGCCAGGCGCACAGAGATGTTTAATTCAGCTTTCTGATAATTTAAACGAAAAAAATATTAGATCTTGTGTTTCTCTGACATAAAAATAGACCAGGACCTTGGATATTAGTCGTCTTACACAAAAAGCCCACTCTGCGGCTTAGGTATAGGGGCATACAGCTCTTAAAGTTGTGTTAAGCTTATACAAATTTAAATATTAGTACTAGTTTGCTCCAAGTGCTGTAGATACGTGTCAGAACCATACCACATTTTCATATTCACATTTCAATTTCATATGTCTATTCTCCAACTTCCAGCAAAAGTTTCCTATTTTTATCCATCTACTTTCTACCGTATTTTATTGTGTTTAAAAATCATAAAAATATCAGACGCATATGAGCACACTTGCTGTTCTGTAGCAACTTTGACTAAATGTATCCGAGGTTCGTACTTATGCAGCGAGTTCAACATGATCTGTAAGAAACAAGTATACAATATAACTTAGGTTTGTATTATGACTCACTGGCACATGGCCTACCCCCGGAGTCGGGGGCCCCGAAAATTCAGGGGCCCTAAATGTAGTAATATACTAAAAATATCTGATTATCTGGCATGTATTTCGAGCATTGACCCAGGGGCTCTCATAAGACGAAACACGAGTTCAACATGATCTGTAAGAAACAAGTATACAATATAACTTAGGTTTGTATTATGACTCACTGGCACATAGCCTACACCCGGAGTCGGGGGCCCCGAAAATTCAGGGGCCCTAAATGTAGTAATATACCTACTAAAAATATCTGATTATCTGCCATGTATTTCGAGCATTGACCCAGGGGCTCTCATAAGACGAAACCTTGCGGTGGGTCCCCAAAAAAGTAGGAACTCCACTGCCGTCATTGATTTAAACGAAGTAAATACTTTTTGATGACGACGACATGTTGAATAATGATATTAATGATCATTATTATAAGAATAAATAAAAAAAGTAGGTACCTACCTATAAATGTTTCTCATGGAAATAAAGTAGAAATGGTAAACGGAACTTTACCTGTCCGCTTCCATTGCTGTGGTTGGTCAGTTTCACCTTTGCAAAGGACACGCAATCTTTCATCCAATGTTCTCCAAAATTGGGCGATTCTGGATGAAGGTACATGGCGTTCATTGGTGGCTGCTCAGGCTTGCCAGCAGGAACCCATTCGCCATTGACATATTTCCATCTGGAATTAGGACAGACATGAAATTGAAAGGTTATTCATCAAGCTCCCCTAAAACGATAAAAATACCATTTTCAACCGCCAACAAAAATGCTGATGTAAATTTGGTGTCTGTTGTCTATGAAGATGTCAAAATTTCTTTTATCACGAGATCGCTTACACTTGATTCTGCATCCTTCGTTAAAATAAATACATACCTAGACATATAAAAATGCAAAATTTAGGCACCAAATAGACCGTCTTTGGTTAGCCTCTTTCTGTTCTCCTATTTCAGTCTAAAGTAAATTTTCTTTCAGTGCATACAGAAGGTGCCTAAATAATAATTTCTTTGTGGACTTGGATCAGAATTTAGGAAATTAGTAATGAATGCTACTTACTCGTTTGCTGATTGTAGTAATTGTCGGTTTTTTCTTTGGCATCTAGAAAAGCTTTCGATAATAATTTCTTTGTGGACTTGGATCAGGATTTAGGAAATTAGTAATGAATGCTACTTACTCGTTTGCTGATTGTAGTAATTGTCGGTTTTTTCTTTGGCATCTAGAAAAGCTTTCGCAAATGGATTGAATTTGATTTTCAATGACGTCACCTGGAATATAGTTGGAAATATATTTAAACGAAAGAAGCAAAGAAAATGTTGATCGTTAAATAACGGTAATTTGTAAGCTTCTGAGCCAATTGAGTCATAGGTATACATACAAAAGATGCATGTATGCAGGCAGGTAGATATAAATATTTAAATTCAACGAAGTTTGAAAGTATTTTTATATACCTATATACCTTGGGCACACCCATATTCCATTCTCAGAGTTATTTATTACACAGATTTTGGGACCTTTCTTTACTAAATTCCCATGTGAGCAGTCCAATAGACGGGGCTGTTGCACCTCAATTATTCGAGTGAAAATTAGTCAAGTACTCACCTCTTCATTCTGGTAAGCTGTCACCGCAATGAACTGAGTTTCAGGAAATGGAAAGGTTTTGATGATTTGCTGTTCTTTACACTTAGGGACTCTTTGGGTACCTACATTTTGGGGCCTTTCTTTACTAAATTCCAATAGACGGGGCTGTTGCACCTCAATTATTCGAGTGAAAATTAATCAAGTACTCACCTCTTCATTCTGGTAAGCTGTCACCGCAATGAACTGAGTTTCAGGAAATGGAAAGGTTTTGATGATTTGCTGTTCTGTAGCAACTTTGACTAAATGTATCCGAGGTTCGTACTTATGCAGCGAGTTCAACATGATCTGTAAGAAACAAGTATACAATATAACTTAGGTTTGTATTATGACTCACTGGCACATGGCCTACCCCCGGAGTCGGGGGCCCCGAAAATTCAGGGGCCCTAAATGTAGTAATATACCTACTAAAAATATCTGATTATCTGCCATGTATTTCGAGCATTGACCCAGGGGCTCTCATAAGACGAAACCTTGCGGTGGGTCCCCAAAAAAGTAGGAACTCCACTGCCGTCATTGATTTAAACGAAGTAAATACTTTTTGATGACGACGACATGTTGAATAATGATATTAATGATCATTATTATAAGAATAAATAAAAAAAGTAGGTACCTACCTATAAATGTTTCTCATGGAAATAAAGTAGAAATGGTAAACGGAACTTTACCTGTCCGCTTCCATTGCTGTGGTTGGTCAGTTTCACCTTTGCAAAGGACACGCAATCTTTCATCCAATGTTCTCCAAAATTGGGCGATTCTGGATGAAGGTACATGGCGTTCATTGGTGGCTGCTCAGGCTTACCAGCAGGAACCCATTCGCCATTGACATATTTCCATCTGGAATTAGGACAGACATGAAATTGAAAGGTTATTCATCAAGCTCCCCTAAGACGAAAATCAAGTTCCGAGTGCTTAAAAATAGCATTGAAGATTTTGATTTCCATTGAAACTAGTGGGAGGATTTTAAAAAACTCGTGTATTCTTGTGACTAAGTGAGATACGTAGATTTTTTTTGGGGGGGGGGGGTGATTTTCAACAACATACCACATTAGAGAAGCCATTTTACCCGAAAGAGGGCCTGAACGAGGCTAAATAATTATAAATATTATAATACAAATGAAAAAAAGACAAATAGAAGTAAAAACCAACAAACCTCTTCTGTTCAATCTGTAAGAACTCCAAGAGGACCGTATACATGGCGTCTGGTTCCAGGCCTTTGATACTGACTTTGACTACGGGGAACATTCGTCTGGAACACAAGAAATGCAAAATGACTAGCAACTCGTCGAATTACCATTGATAACCCGGTGATAGTTGCTTTTGACTTACGGCCCAATTCATCGTTTCAATTAGGTAATTGTAAAGACCAAAGACTCCTTGATATTACTATGCCTTTGATAGTGTACCGTGTTAACCGTGTACCCTACCCAAAGGAATCTCCCAACGTATATTAGTACCTAATGATAGCAATGAGTTACCTGTCTGGATAAAGTTTAGATATTAGTAGTACTTACCACATTACACCAAGTACAAAATTAGTAATATATAAATTAGTGATATAGTAATATTACATTACATAAACGATAGGCAAAGTATTCCTACTTAACACATTACATAAAAGATAGGGGAAGTGATTCGTGAAGAATGATATCTGTGGCGCCCTCTATAAGCATTTCCACACAACTGAACATAAAGTCAGGAAAATTGGAGAACTTTATATCACCCCCTTTTAAAATGAAAGTGAGCGTTTAACGTGGAATAGCGTAACGCTTTCTAGCTTTCTTCCCCTTTTTTGAGTCTCCTAGCGATTACCTTTCTTATTACCTATCCTTATATATTTATTTATCTATTGTTTATCCTGTCCGAATAGGACTGACAAGTTCCTTTAGCCAAGCAGTCTTAAACAAGGTCTCGTATGTTTATTTGCTTTATCTAGATTGTCAATGAAGGATAGTACCTTTATTGCCAGAGTTTAATAGGTACAGCACTGTTTTGTTCGTACGAGTATTGGCAATCGTAACCAAAGATTAGATAAATTAAAAGAACAACATAAATTGACATCGAACAAAATCCTTACCTTCCATTTTTAGTGACAATCATTTCATTCGTATGACTTTGAAATTTTAGCCATAGATCTAAATCTTCCAGGATCACTTGAGGATTTCCATAGGCTTCATATTGCTGAGAATCACTTTTTATCATTTCAATAGACATGGCAACACTATAAAGCCATGAAGATAACTTTTTTGGAAAGTTCACTAGAAGCAAGTACCTAACTAAACGTATAGGTACCTATAAGAGGATCTATAGAGATTTTCTTTCGTCTTTACAATTCACATGGGTCGAAAATTTTAAAATTTAATGTCTTAACAAGCAAGCTGAGAGACACCCGTGCTTTATAACAAAATCATTTAATTAGGATAAAAAATTATCCTACTATTACTGGAGAGTAATTATTTATTTCTAATAATTATTCATTTTTAGGAACTTCAGAACCACCCTCTGTATGATTGAGTAATATTCAATATTTCTCAAAGAACTCTTTGTAATATGGAACGTGTGGCACAGGTATCCACTAAATACAAATTTAGTTATCCATAGCTGATATAGGTACTTGGGTCAAAATCAATTTAAAAAATTAGTTAGAAATAATTTATCGAAAAAACTAACAACACTGATGGCCAAGATGTTATTGAACACTTTTAATAATAAACCAACTTCTTAGTTTTGCGATTTAAAAATCAAAATTTTAAAATGAGTTAAATTCACTTTCGAGTTCACACTTTTGGACCAACCACGGAAAAAACCAAACACATGAATATAATCGTGCAAAGAACTCTGTGTAATATGGAACGTGTGGCATAGGTATCCACTAAATACAAATTTACTTATCTATAGCTGATATAGGTACTTGGGTCAAAATCAATTAAAAAAATTAGTTAGAAATAATTTATCGAAAAAACTAACAACACTGATGGCCAATATGTTATTGAACACTTTTAATAATAAACCAACTTCTTAGTTTTGCGATTTAAAAATCAAAATTTTAAAATGAGTTAAATTCACTTTCGAGTTCACACTTTTGGACCAACCACGGAAAAAACCAAACACATGAATATAATCGTGCATTATTGAGTGTTGTTAAAAAATGAAACGACAAAGCAAGAATGAATGAACGCAATCCACAATGTATGGCTATAGAGTTGAGACTATTGTCTTTTGATAAATTATATCTTCTGCTTCCAGGAGGTGCCATAAAAATCTTAATGAATGGTTCATCTTGGAAACCACCTGAGGGTACTTAGGGCAGGTAGATTGTATTTACCTATGACTAATGGCTCCTCCCATTCACAATGTTTATTGAGATGGTTTACTATGTTACCTATGGATAAGTGCACCGAAAGATGGGTGCCTCTTTCAGGTATCATTAAGGTGATATTTTCAACAACATACCACATTAGAGAAGCCATTTTACCCGAAAGAGGGCCTGAACGAGGCTAAATAATTATAAATATTATAATACAAATGAAAAAAAGACAAATAGAAGTAAAAACCAACAAACCTCTTCTGTTCAATCTGTAAGAACTCCAAGAGGACCGTATACATGGCGTCTGGTTCCAGGCCTTTGATACTGACTTTGACTACGGGGAACATTCGTCTGGAACACAAGAAATGCAAAATGACTAGCAACTCGTCGAATTACCATTGATAACCCGGTGATAGTTGCTTTTGACTTACGGCCCAATTCATCGTTTCAATTAGGTAATTGTAAAGACCAAAGACTCCTTGATATTACTATGCCTTTGATAGTGTACCGTGTTAACCGTGTACCCTACCCAAAGGAATCTCCCAACGTATATTAGTACCTAATGATAGTAATGAGTTACCTGTCTGGATACCTAAAGTTTAGATATTAGTAGTACTTACCACATTACACCAAGTACAAAATAAGTAATATATAAATTAGTGATATAGTAATATTACATTACATAAACGATAGGCAAAGTATTCCTACTTAACACATTACATAAAAGATAGCCTATAATCGTGCATTATTGAGTGTTGTTAAAAAATGAAACGACAAAGCAAGAATGAATGAACGCAATCCACAATGTATGGCTATAGAGTTAATCGTGCATTATTGAGTGTTGTTAAAAAATGAAACGACAAAGCAAGAATGAATGAACGCAATCCACAATGTATGGCTATAGAGTTGAGACTATTGTCTTTTGATAAATTATATCTTCTGCTTCCAGGAGGTGCCATAAAAATCTTAATGAATGGTTCATCTTGGAAACCACCTGAGGGTACTTAGGGCAGGTAGATTGTATTTACCTATGACTAATGGCTCCTCCCATTCACAATGTTTATTGAGATGGTTTACTATGTTACCTATGGATAAGTGCACCGAAAGATGGGTGCCTCTTTCAGGTATCATTAAGGTGATACAGGTAGAACTAGAATCTGTAGCTGATATTTTGAGAAACTACAAACTGCGTGAAATATAGACTGAGTGTGAGACGGTAGGTACCTATACTTATTTGAGGAGACTTACAAACTACGAGTAAATACCTACACTACATACTCTGAAACCTTTCAAAAAGCGCTTTTGCAAAATTTTCTGGGTATTTTTGCTTTACTCTTAGCGGTTGTGTAACAGCGTAGCGGTCCAATTAAATAAAAAAGTGCTCCACGGTTGCGGAGGATATTACTTTTAATTTCAGTAACATGACCAAATATGAAAGTAGGTTTTAAACTAATTTTGTGTTGAAAAATTTGGTACCTACATTCACTCAAAAAGTCAATGGATAGACAAAAGAGATGGTAGTAAAGATTAACATTCTTGCACTGATGCCATTTTCGGATATTGGTTCGATACCGTTTGCGAAGATATGCAAATCTATTCATATTGACATTCGCTATACAGTTTTCAAATTTACTTACTCCACGAGCCGCGGGAAATTTGAAACATTTTACTTACAAGGAATTTTAAAAGGAAAGAAGAATAATAACATGACCAGATATTTGCATAAGACGATGCGATGTTATAAGATTATACTGCCTTTACCAACAAAAATGGCGTAGGTACTTGATGTGTTTTAATTATGTTTGTAGCGTTCTTACTTTCAATGTTGGAACTACCACAACATACTTTACGTTAAGCTGAGATTACGAAAATGGCGTACTTGATGTGTTTTAATTATGTTTGTAGCGTTCTTACTTTCAATGTTGGAACTACCACAACATACTTTACGTTAAGCTGAGATTACAGGAAAGTTTAGGTCACACACCAACTAACTAACTTTTACCTGTGCGGATTTTTTTTTTTTTTGCTTTATTAAAAGATGGATATTATAACTGTTGCACGCTGGTATCGCCTCTTCCCTTGGTACCAAAACTAAAATTGGGATTGAGGGCTGACTTTTTAGTGATGAGAAAATACTCATAATAATAGAAAGATGTGCTACACCATTAGGTGGGGGTATAACGTTGCAAATGTCCTACTCCTCATAAAATTGATTGAATCCTAATTTAATAAATTCATAAATGCCACAAAAACAATTGGTAACTTAAATAAAGTTGCTTTTCGCGTCTTCCCTTGGTACCAAAAATTGGGATTGAGGGCTGACTTTTTAGTGATGAGAAAATACTTATAATAATAGAAAGATGTGCTACACCATTAGGTGGGGGTGTAACGTTGCAAATTTCCTACTCCTCATAAAATTGATTGAATCCTAATTTAATAAATTCATAAATGCCACAAAAACAATTGGTAACTTAAATAAAGTTGCTTTGTTATGCGTGTTTTCTTTTCCAAGTTTTGTAGGGCCTGTAAGAACTTTTTGTTGTCTTGTAGGGTGTCACTAACATATTTTTTCTTCCAGGTTTTTTGGTATTCCTAAAGCCTAAACTAAATCCTTTAATCCTTAAGGTACTAAAAAAAAGCAAGCGAATTAAACTTGGCATACGAGATTGACTGAAAGGTTTCTTGTCGTTTGTATAGGAGTCACTTGAGTTTTCCGCTGAGTAAATAATTTCCATTTTGTTTACTTTAACTAACAGATACTAAATGAGTAGTTAGGGTCTCGAGTGTTAACTAACTTCAGCTTTTGCAACAACATTCCCTCAGGTTCTTTGTTTAATTTCATTTTACGTCCTCCCTCCCCACAAATAATTTAAACCTTTTAGTGCTCCACGGTTGTGGAGGACATTACTTTTAATTTCAGTAACATGACCTAATATGAAAGTAGGTTTTAAACTAATTTTGTGTTGAAAAATTTGGTACCTACATTCACTCAAAAAGTCAATGGATAGACAAAAGACATCCCTGCCTATTTCTCAAAATGCTTAGTTCACACCTACCTATTTTCTCTCATACCTTTACCATAGTAATCAAAGATAAATTCGACTGAAAGCATTCCCTGTGCAAGGGTTTCAATAATGGACTAATTTTTCTGTAAAGTTGCCCAACTACAGTAACTTTTTTCCGGAAATTAATCTGTAACTATAAATTATGGTGGAAAAAGGTACCCAGAAAGGAAATATGAAGTTTATTTTAAAGTACACACTTACTTTATTTTGCTGAAACTCACTTGCTACATGCACCTTGTATCGTCAGACTTTGAACTAAATTAGAAAAATTGTCAATAAAGTTAACATTGGGACATCTTCCCTCCTTGAAACACCAAACACAACTGACAGTGAAAACCAAATTTCTCTCTGTGGGAAAGTGAAATTTGAAATTTTCCCACGGACCCTTGGTACCTGCTGAAAATTTGGTTTAAAGTCCACTTCACACGGTCCCATGTTATGCGTGTTTTCTTTTCCAAGTTTTGTAGGGCCTGTAAGAACTTTTTGTTGTCTTGTAGGATGTCACTAACATATTTTCTCTTCCAGGTTTTTTGTTAGTCCTAAAGCCTATACTAAATCCTTTAATCATTAAGGTACGAGTAAGCCTCCTATTAGATGACTAAAAAAAAAGCAAGCGAATTAAACTTGGCATACGAGATTGACTGAAAGGTTTCTTGTCGTTTGTATAGGAGTCACTTGACTTTTCCGCTGAGTAAATAATTTCCATTTTGTTTACTTTAACAGATACTAAATGAGTAGTTAAGGTCTCGAGTGTTAACTAACTTCAGCTTTTGCAACAACATTCCCTCAGGTTCTTTGTTTAATTTCATTTTACGTCCTCCCTCCCCACAATTTTATTACAGTTTATCAATAGGTGTAGGTAGTCTGTAGTGTGTGTTGTGTTCTAAAGTTCAGTGTTGAACTAATAAGACCGGGATTAGGTTTAGGTGATGTAATTTATTCTGTTGAATTTCAGCGCCTGAACCAGGCCCACAGAGATGTTTAATTCAGCTTTCTGATAATTTAAACGAAAAAATATTAGATCTTGTGTTTCTCTGACATAAAAATAGACCAGGACCTTGGATATTAGTCCTGTTACACAAAAAGCCAACTCTGCGGCTTAGGTATAGGGGCATACAGCTCTTAAAGTTGTGTTAAGCTTATACAAATTTAAATATTAGTACTAGTTTGCTCCAAGTGCTGTAGATACGTGTCAGAACCATACCACATTTTCATATTCACATTTCAATTTCCTATGTCTATTCTCAAACTTCCAGCAGAAATAGGTTTAATATAACGCTTACGTATCGTACAAAAGTTTCCTATTTTTATCCATCTACTTTCTACCGTATTTTATTGTGTTTAAAAATCATAAAAATATCAGACGCATATGAGCACACGTAAACTTTCTTATTAAACATTTTAACGGAGAAACTTTTTCAGCATTAAATATTTCTGCGAAGCCCCGGCTTGAATTTAGGTTTCAAGGGGCACGTTGGCACGTAGCATTTTTGGGAGCAGGAGATTGAAGGAGAGAGGAAGCTAAATTTGGTTAAAGTAGAGGTATACCTAATAATAAAGGAATATTAGACATTGAGGAGTGAAAGGAGGACAAAATGAACAATATCCGTCATTTTATGATCGGTGGAGGGGCTACTTTTATAAAAGCGGCTTCAATTTTCAAAAGAAGAAGTACCTACTTACCTAATGAACTTTTTGCAAACATATCCGATGCAAAACTTTATACCTATCTTTTTCTTAATCGACGTTATTTATTTATTTATTTTTCGCTTGAAACTGTTTTTCTTTTAGCAGAATTTAATAAAAATTTAGGGTGAGGTGAAATTTTAGCCCACAGCTAAATTCAGGCCTGCTATCAGCCTTTTCGTACATAAAAAAATCCGAGATACCTTGGGTAACAAACTTCAACTTGAGTTGTGCTATCTCATGTCTGACTTTTTCACTCCATCAATCTTAGCGTGTTTGTCTTATTTTAAGTAAACTTAAAGTTTTGGGTTGAAAATAGAATATCTAACTACAGCTAAATTCAGGCCTGCTATCAGCCTTTTCGTACATAAAAAAAATCCGAGATACCTTGGGTAACAAACTTCAACTTGAGTTGTGCTATCTCGTGTCTGACTTTTTCACTCCATCAATCTTAGCGTGTTTGTCTTATTTTAAGTAAACTTAAAGTTTTGGGTTGGAAATAGAATATCTAACTCGGTCGTATTAAAAATAGAACTCACATATTGTTGCTCATTTAAGTTTGCGTTGATGTTATTCTATTCTACTACTACTTCTAACTAAAATAATAAGTTCTTATTTGTTTGTTGATGTTATTCTATTCTACTACTACTTCTAACTAAAATAATAAGTTCTTATTTGTTTCTATGTAAATACTCGTACCTATATCTATTAGAAAGAGGGAAAGAGAAAGAGAAAGAGAGAGAGAGAGAGAGAGAGAGAGAGAGAGAGAGAGAGAGAGAGAGAAAGCGGGCTATGTAAATACCTATATCTATTAGAAAGAGGGAAAGAGAAAGAGAGAGAGAGAGAAAGCGGGGAGAGAGAAAAGCGAGGAGGGAAGGAAGAAACATAAAAATAAAGAAATAACATCAAGAACTTCAATTGAAGTTCCCGAGAAAAATAAAAGGAAAGAAACAAACGGATAGGAAGAAAGAAGGAGAGAGAGGGAGAGAAGCAAGAAAATGGGAAGAGGAAATAAGACGATAGAGAGAGAAGGAGAATTAGGAAATGGCGAGGGAAGGACGAAAAAAAGAAATACAGTCGAACCTGTCTAAGTGGGAATTCAAGGGAGCGACAATTTTTTCCCACATCCAGGTTTCCCAGTTAAAAAGTGTCCCATTTAGAAGAGGAAATAAGACGATAGAGAGAGAAGGAGAATCAGGAAATGGCGAGGGAAGGACGAAAAATCTGCCATTTTCCTATTCCCACTTATAGAGGTAATTGTGGACACTGGTTTGGAGAAAGAGGAATCTGCCATTGCTTTCCTACAAACAGAGGTCCGCAGAAGGCTCCGGACCTAGGAAAATGGCAACCTTTCCCACTTACAGAGGCTCCGGACCGAGTATCTAGAAAAAGTTATTCCCACTTATAGAGGCTCGATTTTCCCATTTAAACAGGTTTTTTTTAGTAAAAAAATGAAGGGGCCACGATTTTTTCCCACTTATCCAGGTTTCCCAGTTAGACGAGTCCCATTTAGACAAGTTCGACTGTAAATACCCAGAGAGATGGGGTAGAAGAGAGCAGACGGAGAACATAAAGGAGGGAAGATGGAAGAGGATAAATCAGAAAAACCAATTTGTGTCTCGAGAAATTATTCACACAATAAATATTACGAATACGTATGTGTATATGGAAGGGTCATTTTTGTTCTGGATGAAATTTGCATGGCCCCCATGTGTAAGGTAAGGGGGGTCTACTCGTTTGAAAAGTAGTCGCTTTTGTACTTGGCTCTAAACTTGCTGATTCGGCTTTTAGGTTGTGAAAGCCATAATCGGGCATCGATTAAATTTCTATGGAAAAACTCTCCTCCCCGCTAAAGTTCAAGATAAATTCATTAACTTTAAAACTGTATAAACGACGAGGGGGTCAGGGAAGCCTCTAGGTACTACTCGTTTGAAAATTAGTCGCTTTTGTACTTGGCTCTAAACTTGCTGATTCGGCTTTTGGGTTGTGAAAGCCATAATCGGGCATCGATTAAATTTCTATGGAAAAAACTCTCCTCCCCGCTAAAGTTCAAGATAAATTCATTAACTTTAAAACTGTATAAACGACGAGGGGGTCAGGGAAGCCTCTAGGTACCTGGCATAAATTTACCGCAACATTTTTTCGGTCTCATATTTTCATCGTTTTATCAAGCTTTCCCCTTGGTTGATTACATTTCACATTACCCACGAGATAAGCCTACACACCATAATTCCCATAGAATGATGATAATAATAGCAGCAAGACTCAAATGCTTGCTATTTTAACCATCGCACCGGCACAAAGTTTACAAATTTCCTTTCCTATGTAGAGGTACTTTTACATTAAGAAGTGGCAATGAAATGTAAAATATTTATGGATGGGGACAGAGCGTCTAATGGAGGATAATTTACTGTTTAAAAACAAAATAAATGATATATGAAAATTTCGAGTAACTTTTGCTACACAAGAGCGACGTTACATTCAATGTTTGGGAAGGGGTAGGGGAGTGATGGGAGAGAAAGAACCTTTGGGTGATAAACAGACTTGGATCAGGGAGGGGTAGACTCAAAGATAAGGGACGTATGATTAATGTTCCGCCAAAGCTGTGAGAAGGACGAACGTCCCATCAATTCAAATCAGAACTAGCGTGTGACTTTTTGAACTTGCAGCCCTTTTATTTTTAGACTGCGTCTTTTTCGTGTGCCTACCTACTTTTTTGTATCGGACCTGCTGAAGTCCCCGGAGGAGTCTGGACTGTGGAAAGCACAATGCAATGGATTTGATTTCTATTGGCGTTTTTGAATACCCTTTGCCTAAATGTCGATAATGCTTTGATGGATCGTTCCCCGGTTTAGGTTCTTAGGAAAATCAAATCCGTCACTTTTATTATTATCAAAGATACTTAACATTTTACTTTGACCACTAAATACAGCCACCACACCACTGAAAAATACACATACGTAACTACCCACGCATGACAACAGGTAGGTAGAACCACAAAGTACAAAATATATTGAACAAAATCATTCTCTTTATGGTTTTATGACTCTGTCGGCCCCTAAGAAAAACATTGTAGCTATTGTTATAGCTGGTGCATAGATTCTAGAGATGGTGCGTCTTGTAAATGCATTTGATTTTATGATTCTATCCTAGACCTGTGTCTATTCAGACCTATTAAAAATAAGAGACATAGAGACGTGGTATCCATCATCTTCATTTCGTCACTTGATGACTTCAATACGACCAGGGGATTTCTCAGAATACATTTAATTCCGAGTGCTATATTAATATTTAATGCTCTGTCATTAGGGGAAATTATTTTTGTTATTTCCCGAAATATCAAGTTTTCCAGGTAGATATTTTCTTCTCAAGAGCTTCCTTTCCTTCGCAATTTTTCTCTACATAGGTATATTCAAGGACAACATTATTCAAATAAGTACTTACTTTTTACAAGTTTGGGTTTACGAATTTGCTTCCGGTTTCTTTATCTGAAAAATACACGAAACGCTCAAGTATTCAGGAACTAGGTTTACAAAAAGTAATGGAAAGGTTAATAAGAGATTACTAAAATTAACTGCTCTACCACTTCTTAAAACGTCCCCTGGGTTAAATTTTATAGAACGTTTGAGCCAGAATCGAAATTATTTACATTTCAAATTACTCAATATTCTAGTACGTTGTAGGTACCTACTATAATGTATATTTTTCTCCTCTTTTACTTTTTACAATAAATACAGGATGTCTGAGAAGTGGGCCACTAACTATATTTAGTGGGCCGCATTTATTGGGATTTTTTCTCCTCTTTTACTTTTTACAATAAATACAGGATGTCTGAGAAGTGGGCCACTAACTATATTTAGTGGGCCGCATTTATTGGGAGTAACAAAATCAAAGTAATAATTCTATGGGCCACTTCAAAGCAATCAACCCTAGAGGTAGTAAGCCTCCTTAATGGGCCAGACCAAAGTTATGAGCACTTAAAAGCAGTATCCAAAGTAGAAAGTCGATATCTAAGTTACAATAGTAGAACTCACAGTGCCAAGAAAATTGTAAAGCATCGCGTAAAAGATTGTAATAACGAGCACTCGTGCTTATGGAGTAGGTTTATAATAAATGTGCTTCTTTGCGCTTCAAAGCTGCAATAAATATTATCTTATCTTTTCACCAGCATAATATCCTTCCTATGAATTATATTTTCAGAGTTTGAACCTGTTAGCTCATATTAAGGATGCATGATTGAATTTTCTCAATTTTCCCATCATATGAGTTCGGGATCTTGAATATTCTTCTACCTACACTTTGTTTTCCACTGTCTCCAAAAATGTTTCAGGATTAGTGAATACCTGGAATAATATATTCACACGGGCGGGTGAAATCACTTGAAAGTTTTCCTCTAATCAGATTTTATATGCCTGAGTTAATTCATCGATTGAAATTTTAAGTAGATGCTTTTTACTTTGTTTTCCACTGTCTCCAAAAATGTTTCAGGATTAGTGAATACCTGGAATAATATATTCACACGAGCGGGTGAAATCACTTGAAAGTTTTCCTCTAATCAGATTTTATATGCCTGAGTTAATTCATCGATTGAAATTTTAAGTAGATGCTTTTTTACACCTACGTCGCGACGTGACGGGACGACCCATTTAAAAAAACAGATTATGTACCTATAGGTATTTCGGCAATAGGTGGAAGAGCTCCTCCAGGAGAACCCTGCCACGTAAAAAAAGAGGTTTCCAGAGAGAAATGGAGAAGTCGAAGAAAAAGAAATAATTTCAACATAAATATAGGTACTTTCTCTCCGTAAGATACCTCTTATCTTTCGCGAAGTGCGAAATTTTTTCTGGACCAAAGGCCAGGCTCTGGACCAAAGGCTTTGTGGTAGATGGACTAGGTACGCGCCAGAAAAAGTAATTCTTGAATATAAATGACTGTCGTGAAGCCTATAGTAAAACGTAGATACCCGTGCATATTGCACTTGGGTAAATAATTATGTTCCATTAAAAAGAGGGGCCAATACCTCAAAGAAAGCCGACCTTAGGCCACCAGGATGCAAAACCTTGATGGTAGCGAGATTGAGGTGTCTTTCACAACATAAGGAAACTTCTGTATGCTTATAAAATCCTGATCAAATAAAATTTAACCCAGGGGACGTTTTAAGAAGTGGTAGAGCAGTTAATTTTAGTAATCTCTTATTAACCTTTCCATTACTTTTTGTAAGCCTAATTCCTGAATACTTGAGCGTTTCGTGTATTTTTCAGATAAAGAAACCGGAAGCAAATTCGTAAACCCAAACGTGTAAAAAGTAAGTACTTATTTGAATAATGTTGTCCTTGAATATATGTAGAGAAAAATTGCGAAGGAAAGGAAGCTCTTGAGAAGAAAATATCTACCTGGAAAACTTGATATTTCGGGAAATAACAAAAATAATTTCCCCTAATAACAGAGCATTAAATATTAATATAGCACTCGGAATTAAATGTATTCTGAGAAATCCCCTGGTCGTATTGAAGTCATCAAGTGACGAAATGAAGATGATGGATACCACGTCTCTATGTCTCTTATTTTTAATAGGTCTGAATAGACACAGGTCTAGGATAGAATCATAAAATCAAATGCATTTACAAGACGCACCATCTCTAGAATCTATGCACCAGCTAGAACAATAGCTACAATGTTTTTCTTAGGGGCCGACAGAGTCATAAAACCATAAAGAGAATGATTTTGTTTAATATATTTTGTACTTTGTGGTTCTACCTACCTGTTGTCATGCGTGGGTAGTTACGTATGTGTATTTTGCAGTGGTGTGGTGGCTGTATTAGTGGTCAAAGTAAAATGTTAAGTATCTTTGATAATAATACAAGTGGCGGATTTGATTTTCCTAAGAACCTAAACCGGGGAACGATCCATCAAGGCATTATCGACATTTAGGCAAAGGGTATTCAAAAACGCCAAAAGAAACCAAATCCATTACATTGTGCTTTCCACAGTCCAGACTCCTCCGGGGACTTCAGCAGGTCCGATACAAAAATGTAGGTAGGCACACGAAAAAGACGCAGTCTAAAAATAAAAGGTCTGCAAGTTCAAAAAGTCACACGCTAGTTCTGATTTGAATTGATGGGACGTTCGTCCTTCTCACAGCTTTGGCGGAACATTAATCATACTTGTGCCTGACCTTGTTGATTTTTCCAACAGTAATGGAATTTATGAAAAAGACACTTGTATTTTATATCTAAGAGCAGCTTTACTTGGTGGAAATTTAATTTCTCGCCTTCTCTCTCTCTCTATTTGGCGTTAGATATCCTCTCCCTCTCTCTTGTTAGAAATGCATTTCCTCCAGGAAAAAGAAAAAAATGCTATTTAGTATTCTTGACTGGAAGTAAAACCAGCGTTTCCCTCATTTTCATTGGTTAGTAGTTTTTACCCTTGGGGATGCAATTTAATAAAGAAGCATGGACATGGACATGCTAAGGTTACATATGCTATTTACATTAAACAAGCAAGCTATTTATTTAATGTCCATTTTCAGGAACCGAATAAGAAAAATCACCAACACCCTAGTCTGCAGTCCCACATTTGAAGCTTGGTGAAAAGCAGTTTAATTAAAGCAGATTCATAAGCAAATGTCCAAAAATGGACAAAGTTGTTGGTCACAGCAAGATAACATGAGGATGTAGATCTAAAAGTAAGTCCAAGTTGAAAAAAAAATCTTTACATTCCTACATGAGATATCAGTAACACGAAACACGCCATCCTAAATATTCTTTATTGATCTTTTAATTAATTGAATATCCTGTAATTTGATTATTATTGCTATTTACATTAAACAAGCAAGCTATTTATTTAATGTCCATTTTCAGGGACCGAATAGGAAAAATCACCAACACCCTAGTCTGCAGTCCCACATTTGAAGCTTGGTGAAAAGCAGTTTAGTTAAAGCAGATTCATAAGCAAATGTCCAAAAATGGACAAACTTGTTGGTCACAGCAAGATAACATGAGGATGTAGATCTAAAAGTAAGTCCAAGTTGAAAAAAAAATCTTTACATTCCTACATGAGATATCAGTAACACGAAACACGCCATCCTAAATATTCTTTATTGATCTTTTAATTAATTGAATATCCTGTAATTTGATTATTATCTTATTTAGCCACCAAAAAGCTAATAGAGATAAATATAGTGCCTAATATTTCTAATGAAGCAACACCCTGTATGAAAGCATCCCTATTGCGCACGCAAGCCTCATTCCCGACTTTTCCCTGGGAACTGAAATATAGAAAAGGATAATTATCTTATTTAGCCCCCAAAAAGCTAATAGAGATAAATATAGTGCCTAATATTTTAATGAAGCAACACCCTGTATGAAAGCATCCCTATTGCGCACGCAAGCCTCATTCCCGACTTTTCCCTGGGAACTGAAATATAGAAAAATATATGGTTAGTCAAAACTTTGGCACGATTCTATGAACAATTTCTCTTCATATTAACGCAGAAGAGAACATAAAAACTCAAAAAAGAAGAAAAATCTGCTAACAAATGCGTTATTTATTTGTTTTCTATTCTTTATCTTAGATTTTTATTTTGTCTATTAATAACTTCTTCCATAAATTAAAAAAAGAAAAAAAAAATATTAGTTCATACCGCGGTCTTTTAACAATTGCCAACGAATTATATTTTCGTTTCGTTTCTTTCCTTTTTTTATTTTCTTATTACGAGTTTTTAAAAAAATATCACGGACAGTTGAAAAAAATTCGTAGATTTTTTTGTTTAATTTTATAAGCTATTTTCTTATTACGAGTTTTTAAAAAAATATCACGGACAGTTGAAAAAAATTCGTAGATTTTTTTGTTTAATTTTATAAGCTGTAAGCATAAGCATAACTTTCGGTGCTAGAATTTAATAATAGTTAAACTATTTAGGTACTCTTTCGACTGACAAAATTGTAAACGTAAATTGTTTGTGTTGAACACATGTGCCCATTTAATCTTTCACCTGTTGCAAAATTTCAATGTAAGTAAATTTATAAACATAAAATCTAATTGCAAACATTTGAAAGTTATTAGTACCTACCTATCTAACGGATTTTCTTGTCTTGTAAATTGTACTTCAAATCTTTTAGTGGACATTTTTATTAAATTTATGAGGGCATGGGATTTTATTATTATCTTACTCGACTTGTATTCGGTTTAATGATCTGTTATGAACAATTGAACACTGAACTTGTTTGATTTCAAGTAGGTACCTAATTTTGACATATTTTTGATCTGAAAAATAAAAGTATTGTCTCTTGACATATCATATGGCGAACAGTTCTGTCTCAGAATCTCATATTTACGTGATTCGACCTCGGGCACAAATCCGATGTTCTAATTATGCGATAACATGATATAATAATTATAATATTATTAATAGGTAAAAATTTTGTCGGAAATTTGCTTTGGTGGACATTTTTATTAAATTTATGAGGGCATGAGATTTTATTATTATCTTACTCGACTTGTATTCGGTTTAATGATCTGTTATGAACAATTGAACACTGAACTTGTTTGGTTTCAAGTAGGTACCTAATTTTGACATATTTTTGATCTGAAAAATAAAAGTATTGTCTCTTGACATATCATATGGCGGACAGTTCTGTCTCAGAATCTCATATTTACGTGATTCGACCTCGGACACAAATCCGATGTTCTAATTATGCGATAACATGATATAATAATTATAATATTATTAATAGGTAAAAATTTTGTCGGAAATTTGCTTTTCCCATAGTCAACAACGGAAGTAAACGGAGAAACGTGAATGCTGCACACATTTTCATCTATTTAACTATAACCTTTAAGGTTCAATGGGTTCTAGTTTGTTAGTACAGAGTACAGTTTGTAAATAGTCCTAATTTGTAACCCACCAACCATATTGTACTTGTTTTAAAGAGTAATATAGCAGTGCAAAATTTAACTGCTGAGATAAAGGGCCTACATGGACAGTCTGAATAAAGCTTCATGCTACATTGTACCACAGTTATGTCAAAGCATAAATGTAGAAGACGAGAACATTACACACCAGACTTGAGTTAATTACAGACAAACCCCCTTCCCTTCGCAATCTCCTAATCACAATTCAGAGCATCATCAAATTTAAATAATGCAAAAACTGCCTTGTACATCCCGTGCCCAAATTACAATAATTACATGTTGATGAAAGCCCCCCTTACCTTACACATGGGGGCCATGCAAATTTCATCCAGAACAAAAATGACCCTTCCATATACACATACGTATTCGTAATATTTCTTGTGTGAATAATTTCTCGAGACACAAATTGGTTTTTCTGACTCTCCTCAGTTAGAAACGGGAGGCGATATAAGAGTAATTAGAATAGAAGAGAATAAATACTCGTAATAATTGTGTTTAAACAAAAGCAATTTTACTATTCTTTTCTTGCAAAAAGTTAGGCTTGAATTTATTTACCTACTATAAACATTTTGCCATCCCTCCAAAATCCTTTCATCTCACCTAATTTATATGGGTTTCAGTCGGTGTCGATTGACTTTGGTCGATTCAAACGTCAAGGACCACTTTTCGACCAATCTTACTATTTTTTGTTTGAATCTCATTCTTTTCTTGCAAAAAGTTAGGCTTGAATTTATTTTTCTACTATAAACATTTTGCCATCCCTCCAAAATCCTTTCATCTCACCTAATTTATGTGGGTTTCAGTCGGTGTCGATTGACTTTGGTCGATTCAAACGTCAAGGACCACTTTTCGACCAATCTTACTATTTTTTGTTTGAATCTGTCCCATGACTTGAAGACCAACCAAGTATGTACATACATTATCCCAACACTTTGAAAACTATAGATTTTGAATATCTGAAAATCATAGTCACTGGATAACTCTAGATTTTTAACATTTCTCGTCAGTATCTCAATTTTTTTTTTTTTAGCAAGGAAAGTCCTTCAATATGTTCGAACTTCACATAATATTCCAATATTTATTCTGCCTCTCCATTCTCGATGGATTTATCTCAAAGTAAGAGAGAAGTACGCTATTTGAGTTTATGAAACATTTTATGAACGTTTGGTCGTAAAGTTTTATTGAGAGCTCATAAAATAGTATACATTATCCCAACACTTTGACAACTATAGATTTTGAATATCTGAAAATCATAGTCACTGGATAACTCTAGATTTTTAACATTTCTCGTCAGTATCTCATTTTTTTTAGCAAGGAAAGTCTTCTTCAATATGTTCGAACTTCACATAATATTCCAATATTTATTCTGCCTCTCCATTCTCGATGGATTTATTTCAAAGTAAGAGAGAAGTACGCTATTTGAGTTTATGAAACATTTTATGAACGTTTGGTCGTAAAGTTTTATTGAGAGCTCATAAAATACTCAGTTGCACAGCAGTCAATTCCAGCAGATACCAGATTAGGTCCTAATGTATTATTATATTGATAGAAGGCTATCTACGTTAGTGTTAGGAGCCTATATAAAAGAAGGTAGAAGATTCCCTCTCCTCACCCTTGCTCCTAACTCCTTCACAGAAAAGTAAGTAGGTACAAGATTAGTATAGTGCTTTATCAAGACTATTCTAGACTGTCTAGTTAAGGTAGGCAGTCTCATTATTTCGACATTTTGAATTATTAATTTTCAAATTTCCCAAAGATCTCTTCCTCTCCTTACCACCAAACTAAAGTTGAAGAGGTTAAGACAGTGCGGTCTAATTAGCGCGAAATGAGTTCTATTCCTTATATTCTACGGATTTATTCCCATAAAAACGCCTCAAATCTAAAACTTTGAGCCGGTTTTACACGTTTTTCAGGTGTGACCCGGGTCCAATGACCTCTGAGTAATATGGGATAATGGGATTTACAGAGGCTAATAAATCTAATAATAAATAAAAGAAAATTAATCGTGCTCAAAAAAATCGTGTGTGCGGGTACCAAATTAGTTTTTGGGGGGAAAGTACAGAAGCGCTCGATTCATGTTGGGTCATAAAATTTGATGAAAATAATAATAAATCTTCTAACGACACGAGGCTCGCCCGTCCCCCATTTCGGATATCCTAGGAGTAGGGAAACATGGACGTCAGACAATCCTGTCTCTCGTCTCTACCGTTGATGGAAAATCGACTCTGACCTTTTTGTACCTTAGCTAAAGGCCCCCGTTCCAAAAAGAACTTTGTACTTTACTTTTCCCACTTCGTAAAAGATATCATTTAATGTTACAAGAGACAAACCTTTAAATAATTATTGCAAACCCATTGTTGTAGCGTCAAAAAATTGTGAAACTGTTAAGTGGAGAATTAGGAAATGGCGAGGGAAGGACGAAAAAAGAAATACAGTCGAACCTGTCTAAGTGGGAATTCAAGGGAGCGACAATTTTTTCCACATCCAGGTTTCCCAGTTAAAAAGTGTCCCACTTAGAAGAGGAAATAAGATGATAGAAAGAGAAGGAGAATCAGGAAATGGCGAGGGAAGGACGAAAAATCTGCCATTTCCCTATTCCCACTTATATAGAGGAATCTGCCATTGCTTTCCTACAAATTCCCACTTACAGAGGTCCGCAGAAGGCTCCGGACCTAGGAAAATGGCAACCTTCCCCACTTACAGAGGCTCCGGACCGAGTATCTAGAAAAAGTTATTCCCACTTATAGAGGCTCGATTTTCCCATTTAAACAGGTTTTTTTTAGTGAAGGGGCCACGATTTTTTCCCACTTATCCAGGTTTCCCAGTTAGACGAGTCCCACTTAGACAAGTTCGACTGTAAATACCCAGAGAGATGGGGTAGAAGAGAGCAGACGGAGAACATAAAGGAGGGAAGATGGAAGAGGATAAATAGATAAAGAAGGAAGAGGGAGGGAGAGAGAGAAAGTTAGGAAATGAGAAAGGGAAGAAAATATAAATGAAGTTATCCTCAATGTTTTCTAATGATGTAATGACGTCATGTTGCTCCCGCATTTTATTTGCAAAAAAGTATATTATTCTTTTAAAACATTACTTACTAAATTGAGAATAAAATCAAGTCAGGGGATTAAATTACAAATCCAAGTACAAGCTCTACGTAGAAAGATATAAGATAGGTGAATTTCAAATACCCCAGTTTCCAGTTTTCCCTTGACGTCACAAAAGGCATGCTGTAACATGTCACAAAATAAATTAGTTACATTTTGCCTATGTACCGGATTTTTTCCTTTTTTATTTAGCCTTTTTTTTCAATTTCCTTTTCACGCCAGGGAAATAGTTCAGGAGTCTTTTTTCTCTCTCCAGTTTAATTTTAGAGCAAAATAAAATTGGATTTTTATTTCCAGGCTCTTTCTTGTTTCTCTATTCCGTCGAAAATGGGAACATAAAGGAACTGGAAAAAGTGTGAAGGAGAGGCAGAATAATGAAATGAGTCAAGTGTTGCACATTGCATAGTTAAAGAAAATCAAGGTGGTTATAAAAAATTTAGACTTCCAGCAGGAAGGTATTTTTTACCTTTCTTGAAGTCACTCTTCTCCTTGGCTTGTTTTCGGGATAGGTTAGAAAGGAGGAAGGTTTTCCCTATCTCACTTCTTTTCTATCTATTCTCTCGAACGTGAATTATTAATGATAATGGACAAATAAATTATTTGTATTAGAAGATTCTTTGATTTAATTGAGCCGTCTTCTCAAAGGTGAGGGAGAAAAAGAGTTCTTTGAATAACAAATCGCCTAAATTAATTATGTATAGCGCACCTCCTAGGATTCCTATATACAAATCGACTTTTGGACCATAAATAATAATAATAATAATAATCATGAAAATAAAAACACAGAACATATCGAAGGTATTTGGGAAAATTACAGATGGAAAAGACGGTATTTTATAGATTCACACATGGTAGGTACCTATTTCTAAGTATGAAAAAAGGAACTCAGACAGTATGTTCCGTGGAAATATGGGAAGCTCGAAAATTTCACAGCGAAAACTTCTCCTGTGGTCGTGACAAATAATAATAATCATGAAAATAAAAACACAGAACATATCGAAGGTATTTGGGAAAATTACAGATGGAAAAGACAGTATTTTATAGATTCACACATGGTAGGTACCTATTTCTATGAAAAAAGGAACTCAGACAGTATGTTCCGTGGAAATATGGGAAGCTCGAAAATTTCACAGCGAAAACTTCTCCTGTGGTCGTGACATATTTTATTTTCCAAGGGAATCATAAATTGGGAAAAATTGAACAGGAAATACAAATAAATTCATCTTGTGAAAAGTGATGTGAAAGCTCGCTTTCCTCGGGAACTTACATCGGATCCATTAATTAAAAATCTTGAATAAGTAAAAAAGTAAAAAGTAGAAAAACCTCAATTTATTATAGGAAAAAGAGAGCTACCATAATTTTCGTTATACCTACCCTCTATGTATGTAGGTATGATCAGTAGGTATCTTTTTTCTGCTTATAATATTTCTAAACAGGATGTTTCAGTAAAGTAAGCAAGAACTTTATCTTTATTTGAGACCTGTAACACTAGTGGTGGATTTCACCAATGACTAATGGAAGATTTTTTAATGAATCAGAAAGGATTTTTAATGGTCCAAACAGGAGGTTTTAAAACCTCTTCCTTTTTGTATCATTAAAAACTCCTTTTTGGATGATTCAAAATTCTCCCATTAGTGAAATCTCTCATTAAGTCATTGGTGAAATCCACTATAGGTCTATATAGTTAACATGGACTTTGGCACAAGGGCAAATGTATAAAAAACGTCCGAAATGGACTGAAATAGAGTCAGCATAACCTGTAGCCCTGGGGCTAGATGTAAGCAAGATCTTGTTATCTTTATTATATTTGAGACCTGTAACACTAGTGGTGGATTTCACTAATGACTAATGGAAGATTTTTTAATGAATCAGAAAGGATTTTTAATGGTCCAAACAGGAGGTTTTAAAACCTCTTCCTTTTTGGATCATTAAAAACTCCTTTTTCGATTATCAAAAAATCCTTCTTGGATGATTCGAAATTCTCCCATTGGTGAAATCTCTCATTAAGTCATTGGTGAAATCCACTATAGGTCTATATAGTTAACATGGACTTTGGCACAAGGGCAAATGTATAAAAACTGTTAAGTGCAAAATGTAAAGTTGCTTTAGGGAAAGCAACCCAGAGCAGAGGCTCTCAATCTTTCTGTGCTTTATTTAGTTCCTAATTTAACGTTTAGCATGTAAACTCATAACCTAGTCTTGGTGCTGATACCATCCCGAGGGATTTCAGAGTGGGGGCATGGTTTCCCGTAAGCGCCACATTTGTGCCTGACCTTGTTGATTTTTAGTCCGTCCTTCCTTTATTATTACAATAGTAATAAAAAGGTATAAGGGACGGACTATTGTATTCGCTTCGGTAATGGAACCGACTTTAGAAAATGGAATTAGGACAGATGATCAACAAATCCATCTTTCCTCACATTCATAAGAACACTCCTTCTGACCCTCCTCGACTGTTTTCAAGTGACATATCAATACCCACGTAATAATGTACCCCATAGCTCTTAGGATTATGCGATGCTTTCCTATAATTTCTGGTTCATTGATAGTCATGAGCGGAAAGTATCAGCAAAATTATAACAGAGTATAATGGCATAATGGTGATAATCATAAACCATAATATATCCTTTTATACAGAAATGCAAGGTGTATCAAAACACAAAGTCTACGAATAAATTGACTTGGTAGTTGCAAGCCTGTTTTTCCTGAAAGGGTTCTTGAGGGCGTTAAAATCCGAATATGGCCCGTTTTTCTGGCTTCTTTAGAAATAGGCGTTTTCTTTGTCCATATTTTTTTTTTTTTTTCCTTTTTTTGGTTTCAATTACTAAAGTAATTAGATAATAAAAGAAACGGGACCTTTTTGTCTCAAAGTAGGCAAAATCTTCTTCTTCTTCTTCTTCTTCTTCCTAGCCTTTTCCTAAGGTAGGCAATAACAATAATTCCAGAAGGTACTCGTGAATTAATAAGACTCTTTACATTGCCTCTAGAGAATGTCTTGGTATGTTTTCAGTCCGCCACTGCTACGGGGAAAATGGAAAATGTTAGCGGAATACTCTTTATGCTGTGTTCCGCTCTAAGGAATATACCCTGCTGTTATAATAACTCATCATTAAGCTCTTCCATGTACCACAGTTATGTCAAAGCATAAATGTAGAAGACGAGAACATTACACACCAGACTTGAGTTAATTACAGACAACCTCCCTTCCCTTCGCAATCTCCTAATCACAATTCAGAGCATCATCAAATTTAAATAATGCAAAAACTGCCTTGTACATCCCGTGCCCAAAGATTTTCCTAGCTCTCATTTTCTTCGTTTTCATCTCTCTCTCTCTCTCTCTCTTTCACTGTCCTTCAGACTTTAATATCTACCTTAGTCTAAGCTTTTTGAGTGGAAGAAAACCACTTAGCGAGGCCTTAATCCTTATTGCATTCTCTACCACCTAACCCTTAGAGAATTTCTGTTTTAGGCATGAGCTCAGAATTCTTAAATAAAGGAAAAAGTTAATTAAAGTACCGGACAGGGCAGGATTCGAACCCGCTCTTTCCTATTTACCAGACGATCTTCTGAACTATCATTGGCATTTTGGAATAATATCGTAATTGGGTTACATTTTCTCTTGTTTACAAATGTAATTTAATTTTTCCTCTCCTAACCTCATTTCCCTAGATAGTTTCAAAAATTATCGTACTGAACTTGGTTTTATTTTGTCTCCTGTGCAGTAAAATATTACGTACAGCTCTTTCCTATTTACCAGACGATCTTCTGAACTATCATTGGCATTTTGGAATAATATCGTAATTGGGTTACATTTTCCCTTGTTTACAAATGTAATTTAATTTTTCCTATCCTAACCTCATTTCCCTAGATAGTTTCAAAAATTATCGTACTGAACTTGGTTTTATTTTGTCTCCTGTGCAGTAAAATATTACGTACATTTTTAAAGTAAAAAAAAACACTTATTTTTCTTATGCAGGGATTAATAGAAATATCCATTTATTTTCATGTTATCCTCACTAACTAGCTCATAAAAAACACTCTGTTTAGAATGTTTTGTTTTTGGGTATTTACATGATAATTATTTACAAGTGGAATTGCTGTCGAGTTATTCATCCTCGAATTTTTAATTTAATCGATTGTCTTTCGACTTATTTTTGACTGGATCTACACCAAGTTAGGTAAATCCACATTATATGTATTTCTTAGTGAGAGAAAACCTTGTGAGAACTTCCCTCAGATCCTGTAACTAGGTAGCTTCTGAGATAGAAGAAAATCATCGGAATTTGCCTCTCTTCCTTGTCTACCTTTTTTCTCCATTAAATGGAAAATTTTATCATTTAAACCATTTTCCTGGGGTAGTTTTATTTCTGCATGCTGTTGACAGGAGGTGAAAGCAAGTAGAGGAGATATAGGAAGAAAAGAGACAGGGAAAGGAGGAATTTTTTTCATAATGATGATCATTACAAAGGTACCTTTAAACCAGTGGAGCATCAAGGAACCAGCCAATACATGTGACTTCATCAGAGACACACTTACGAGATCGTTCCCACAAGGAATTTTCCCACGAACGCGTGAGTTACGCCCTATGGGAGCCAGGCTTCTAAAAATCTGATCCAATGGAACAGGTATACCTAAAAAACTGATTACACAAAATTCAACTGATTGGCCATAAGGAGTGCGAAAATTAGCTGACTGACCATAAGGCAACTAACACCCATATTTATGAACAAAATGCTGGCTCTTAAGTTCATGCTAAGCATAGTCTCAAGGCATTTGATTGGTCAATTTTGACTTGACCCATATTTATGAACAAAATGCTGGCTCTTAAGTTCGTGCTAAGCATAGTCTCAAGGCATTTGATTGGTCAATTTAAAACACTCTCTTTAGAATGTTTTGTTTTTGGGTATTTACAATTTACATGATAATTATTTACAAGTGGAATTGTTGTCAAGTTATTCATCCTCGAATTTTTAATTTAATCGATTGTCTTTCGACTTATTTCTGACTGGATCTACACCAAGTTAGGTAAATCCACATTATATGTATTTCTTAGTGAGAGAAAACCTTGTGAGAACTTCCCTCAGATCCTGAGGTAGGTATGTACTTCCTGTTTTATTTCCCTCCACGAGATCCTTTTCTCAAGAGTGCTAGTAAAGCTTAGATGGGAAAGTAAAGTACTTGGTTCATTCTTCAATATCAAGTTATTTTCTTTTAAGTGCATTTCAAGTTAAGTATAGGATGGAATGAGTTCATAATAATATGTACGTTCACAATATACGTTTTTTTCGCATTGTCTTTACACTCTGATATCTATTCTAAGCAAAAATGAGAATGATAGTGTTTTTTTTTTACCATTGTATCCCTATTGAAATATGCCCCATTGTTTTCAAACTGAAAAGACTGTGACAGTAGGAAGGAGTTTACATTTTGGTGGGAAAGGGAGGGAAAGAGAGAGAGCGAGAGGTCAAGAGAATGGGGAAACTATATGAAGATAAGTGTGTAACCTTAAAATTCACAGGACTACAGGACTCTATGTTGGCTAAACCAAGCTCTTCCCATGACCTCACTCACTTTCACTCTAAAAGCTATTCAATTTATTATTCTAGTATCATTAACAATATCATTATTAGTGGGTACAAACACAATTAATTTTAAAACTGCCCAGCTATCCATGAAGTGATGGACGCCCAAGAATCGAAACAACTTTGGGCCAAAAACAAAGGAAATAGGCCTATTTAGTAGTTCGTAGGTATAGTTAAAACGAGGTACCTTCTGTTGTCTATTAGATCTATCTCTGATTGCCCTATACCCCTCTAGGGGACAATTCATGCCTTTTCCGTGAACCATTTCCTGTGCTGCTTCCTTCACAAAGCGAAAACTCTATTGTTGTCTCCAACCCCTCATTCCCTCCCTGGCAAACCTATCCCATTGTATAGACTATAGATTGGAGAGTAACAATAAAAAATCACTTCAATATGAGTCCCTTTTTTATGGCAAGCTAGGGAAAAAAAAGAACTTTCCATTCAAACGGAAAATTTTGCCATGTATACTCTAGCTGCTCACTTTTCGAGATTGCCTGCAATACTATTGACCATAGGTAGTCGATCACTTACAGCTTACTGGTATTACGCAGGAGAAGAAAAAAAGTTCTGCATCTTTTCTTTTCAGGATCTAACTGCTATAACGGGGGGAAAAACCCTGTCTTCCTAAAATGCTTCCTATTTAAACAAGCGTTAACTTCCAGGATAGAGTAGATAAAAGATAACATTCTGAAGAATCTTAATAAAGTATAATTACGCGAACACTCTGTTATCGTTATAAATACTAAAACCCTGTCTTCCTAAAATGCTTCCTATTTAAACAAGCGTTAACTTTCAGGATAGAGTAGATAAAAGATAACATTCTGAAGAATCTTAATAAAGTATAATTACGCGAACACTCTGTTATCGTTATAAATACTAAAGTACCCATGTTATACCTATGTAATAGACGTGTTTTTAAAAGCAACAGGCGTTCGTTTATAAGTATATTATAATAATGAAATTAGCCTCAGCGGGTATGGTAGGGTGAACATTACTTTGTTCTAAAGAGTCTGATATGTTGCAACGATGAAAACGAAGTCAATAGAATGGAAGGAAACAAATGGAAGAGAGAATACTACAGAATGGAATAATTTATTAGACTGACAAAGTATAAATCCAGAAATTCCCGTTATTATTAACAGAATATTAGAGTAAACTGGAATGCTAAGGGGTAGAATGGAATGTCATGAGTTGCACGAAATGAAACGTCACACAATGACACTTTTTATATTTTTCTATAGGAAACTTGCAATTTCTCCACAAAGGGCAATTGAAAATGACGAAAACAATAAATTGTCTACAAATGGAACAAGATGCTTCCCATTTTTTTAAGTTAGAAAAAGGTTTTGTTGATCTTTTGGCTTTGGAGAAATTTAAATCTTTGTTGACTATTCATTTTTGTTTAAGTTACTCGCTAAGTAATTTGTTTTCCAAAGCAAAAGGAACGTCTTTGGAGCTTTTAATTATTTTCAAAAAGCAATAGGTATATTCCCGTTAGCTCATCAAGAGCAGCTTACACTGACTTGCACTGAAAAAATACGCCAAAACTGAGTGATTTCGAAATTTAATTTACAATTTGAACGAAAAAAGATGTGTAGGTATGTGAAAGAGAGACCTAAAATGAGTAGAAGGAAGAGCAAAACAAGAAAGAGGGAAAGAAAAACATCTTAGTTTACATAATGTTTTCTTTTAATATGAGGGAAAGCTTTTACAGTCCCAAGTTCGCAAGAATATTGCATAATACCTCCTCGTGTATGTGTAAACGTACCATGTTACGCGAGTATAATTTGATGTGAAATGTGTACTATTACTTATACGTTGGTATACACAAATACCGAAATGAAATTTTCATAACGGGGTGTGCGGCATAGCAGAGTACTCAAAATGGAATTTCATTAACTCCTCTAGGACACATGATACTTCGAAAATTCGATCTTGATCTTGAAGTGAAGCAGAAGCAAAAAGCAGACCAAGTTACTGGCAGAAATTAATGGTTAGAGTGACAATAACTTGAGAGTACTTATTGAACATTCACAATTTAAACGAAGAGAGATAGAAGAAAGCCAAAATTGGGGTTTGTATAATTTTATTATAAGAAGGGTATTTCCTTCAGCCAATTGGTCCCAAAGCACCGTTTACATTGTAACAGAATAAAATTCAAACAGAACTCCATGCACCAGTACACAGGAATATTATTCCTTCTCTCCATAGAGAACAAATTTCTTGTAACAAAATTTCTCCCTCACTATTTTCTTCGTTTTTATACTTTTCTCTTTCTTTTACTTTCCTATTGTTCGTTGCCATTTTTACTCCGTTACTGTTTTCAAATGGATTCAGCCGTTATCTAAATAGCTATACAACAAGACAACACAGCTGCAATAATGGAATTCGCATCAGTGATGAACTTTTCTTTCTCTCTCCCTCGAACTATTCGAAACATTTTCCAGTTCTCCACATTTTACTTACTGCTCTAGTCTTTCAGATAAGACTAATGCTGCTTCTATCTTTTTCTTGATTACAGAACTCTGAAAATGCCAGTCTTGTGTTGTTTTCATTGGTTCTCTGAGGTGTAATACCTAATGTTAATTAGATTCATATTAGACATCCAAAATACTCGTAGATAATTAATTGCTTGCCTGATACCTACTTGTGTAATACCTACTTAAATAACCGAGTCCTTCTCCTCCTCCTTTTTGTCAAGTGTGAGCCTAAGATGATTTGCCTACCCACATTAGCAGTAAACTCTTGGGAAAATATTTCTCTCAATCGTTAGTCCCCATCAGTTAACCATAACCCAAAAATGTCCAACCTTGACTGTTTCTGTCTGGAAACTATCTGAGAAAACGCAAGAGCAGCTCAAGTTTATCAAGGTAACCCAAATAGTTCCCATAACAGACAAGCAACTCCCTTTATCGACCCTTATTTTCTTACTGCTAGATCTTGATCTTAAAGTGAAGCAGAAGCAAAAAGCAGACCAAGTTACTGGCAGAAATTAATGGTTAGAGTGACAACAACTTGAGTACTTATTGAACATTCACAATTTAAACGAAGAGAGATAGAAGAAAGCCAAAATTGGGGTTTGTATAATTTTATTATAAGAAGGGTTTTTTCATATCATAAATATGGGAACTTTCTTTATGAACGCAAAACCCTTTTCGATTGATATTGTTTGGAAGAGGACTCTGAATAATGTTACGTATGCATTACACAAGTTAATATGGAAAATATTGGGCTATCCCAATATTTTTGATATTAGCTACGTTTTATAAAGAGGAGGTTTTATGTTGGGGATAGAAAAGGATAACATACAAAATGGAAATTTATATTTCATTGAACACTATGGAAATGTAGATGAAAAAGCTGCAAGCTGTTTCTAGGCATTTATTTAATCACTATGAAATTCCAAATACTGCTCACGTAAAGGATTTCAAATATTTTCCGAGTTTCGGAAAAGCCCATTTTCATTTTACGTTGGTCATTAAAAACCTATTTAACTATGTCTATTGCATAAGGCTTAGAATGGAAATAGTTTATATGAATCTCCTAGAAGTGTTCAAAGGTCTTTTATATCATAAAATAGTTTTTAGGTTCCTTACAAAACATTTAAAATATTTATGCTTACGACTACGAAAGGAAGACAAGAATGAAGTAAGAATAATGGTGTGCAGTTGAAGCTCATTTATTTCACCGCGTTGCACTTTTCTTGTATGCTTGCAATTTTTATTCTAGGAATAGATTATGGAGTTTGTAATAAGATCTAATCTTCTTACTTTTACGAGTAAGTAGTACTCAGTGGAAGGTTTTATTTTGAATATATCATGGGGTAGGTTAGGGCTTTAGCTTCACGTACCTGGCATTGGTCGATTTAGATTTTAGAGATAGCAAAACCCGGAAGAACCAGTGCTCCAAAAACTTCAACCTGCGCTGGTTTTAGAGGTAAAAACAGGTAGCAAACTTCGATTTCAATTTGTTCCATAGGTAGCTTTGTATAACTTACAAGTAATAGCAAGAGTTACTCCAGTTTTTACCAAGTATTTTATTCAACCGGAGATAATCGGCTTGGGCACTGAAAAGCCAAGTAATAAAAAAGGGAACAAGCCATGTACCCACTTCCTCCCCCTCTACCGAGAACACAGGTTGGAGATATTAAAAAGAATTCTAGCAAAAGCACATTAAATATTATTTTATTAGTTTTCTCATAATTCCCTGCTTTTATACCTAACTAGGTATGCTTACGACATTCAAACATTTCAAACCTTCTAGGAATAAGTTCGAGCATACCTAGGTATCCTTAACCTCTGGAAAAATCATTTTTCATCGTTGGGGTGTACCTAAAATGAATGGGTTGTAATTTTCTATTTGGTTTGTTCATAAGAGGTACGAGTATGTTCTACCAATTGCCAACTCGGTGGACATTTTATAGGCTCCTAGATATTAGTCTGGTTAGCTAGGACCTTTGCGACCATAATATGCCTCCTATACTCTCGGTGTTTAATAATTACTACTCTCTTTTGGCTGCGACTTAGCCCTATTGATCCGGGTCTATTTCAATTGCTTCCTCATCTTTGGTTATATTGCCCATCATCAGATGTTTTGCCAAAAACACTACGTTAGTAATAATTACTACTCTCTTTTGGCTGCGACTTCGCCCTATTGATCCGGGTCTATTTCAATTGCTTCCTCATCTTTGGTTATATTGCCCATCATCAGATGTTTTGCCAAAAACACTACGTTAACCACCAAGCTAATGCGATTGCTGGCAACGAAATACTGTAGCGTACAACGCGAATACAAATTATTATAACCTGCAACTCATGACCTCACCTTTGTGTAACTTCTAACTCCAACTCATCAATGATTTTGGAAACGAAGTGTCTGTCTCTTTGTACTAATTAAATTATAAATTAATTATCGAACTAATTAAAAATAAGAACAATGGTATCAGGCACAATTATTTCATTAAAATTAAAATCCCATTATTGATGAACATTATTGGAATGTTCATTACGACTTTGAAATGTCATGGGTAAATAAAGCAAGGTATTAAAATACAGGATATTTAGAGATACCTTCCTATCTTCAGTTATCTATAAATAAATTCTATTAATATTCTATTAGCAAGTATTATGAAATTTGGATTACTAATTGCTTTTTAATAAGGAAAGGTGGTTGGAAAATGAGAAACTCTAAAATGAAGAACCTAGTTATGTACAGAATGTTTGCATCGACGATAAAATATGCATCTACTTGTATGATGAGGATTGGGTGATTTGGCATCTCCACTATTAATGCTGGTAAAGTCACGGTGGTTTAGCATCTCCACTAATAATGCTGGTAAAGTCACGGTGGTATGGCATCTCCACTAATAAGAGTAAAGAAAAGTTACAATTTGATTATTATTAATTTTAATGAAATTTTTTTATTATTATTATTATTGTGTAAATATTACTCAACCTATCTATAAATAAATTCTATTAATATTCTATTAGCAAGTATTATGAAATTTAAGTTAGCGATTACTAATTGCTTTTTAATATGGAAAGGTGGTTGGAAAATGAGAAACTCTAAAATGAAGAACCTAGTTATGTACAGAATGTTTGCATCGACGATAAAATATGCATCGACTTGTATGATGAAGATTGGGTGATTTGGCATCTCCACTAATAATGCTGGTAAAGTCACGGTGGTTTGGCATCTCCACTAATAATGCTGGTAAAGTCACGGTGGTATGGCATCTCCAATAATAAGAGTAAAGAAAAGTTACAATTTGATTATTATTAATTTTAATCAAAGTTTTTTTTTGTTTTATTGTGTAAATATTACTCAACCCTGTTTATCAAACAAGCTTTTATATAGTTGTTTTTTCATATACCTAAAAATATACATGTATAATTATTATTATACATTTATGTATAAGTAAGTGGAAATTTACAAAGGATTTTCTTATCTTTACTTTTTATTGTAAAGAAATCAGCAGCACCGCTAATGTTGTTCGACAAAGATGCATTTATCTTTTGTTTGTTTTTAAAAGGCAAAGTTTCAACTTTTTACCATCTCGTCTCGACTACTAAATCAAAGCTTATTGTAGCCCCATTTTTGAGGTAAAATTATACCTATAGATACGTAAACGGATACAGATCCTATTGCATTGAGCTGCGTACCAAGTCATACCAAATTTCAATTCACTAAGCTTTCTTTAATCATTTTCGAGATAATCGAAGGTCGATCAAAAAAAGCTTGTAACCCCCCCCCCTCCCCCTCACTCACTCAGGTGTGAGAATGTGGTATAGGTAAAATGTATAATGAAAAGACTCCTTCATTAACAATTTTAAAAAATCTTCATTCACTTTTTCTTTCTTTCCACGGTTATTTATCGTTCTCGAAATAAAAAAAAATAACGTTTTTTTAAGCCCACCTGACGCAATTATAAATTTGATAAAACTTTTGTGTTGTATGGTGAGGAGAAGACAAAAAAGCTGAAAGTTTGGGAAAACATTTAGCCGCATTTTTTAGTACCGCACTCTGTTAGACATAGCAGTACGTATGAATGCTGCTGTATCAAAATACATAGTACAAGCTACAAGCTACCCGCTTTGCGTCAGTATGCTTTCTTCATTTCGACTAGACTCAATGTGGAAAATTTCTCTTTTTTAAATAACGGAAAATATAAAATTTACAGTACTGTAATAATGTATCCCATAGCTCTTAGGATTATGCGATGCTTTCCTATAATTTCTGGTTCATTGATAGCCATGGGCGGAAAGTATCAGCAAAATTATAACAGAGTATAATGGCATAATGGTGATAATCATAAACCATATCCTTTTATACAGAAATGCAAGGTGTATCAAAACACAAAGTCTACGAATAAATCGACTTGATAGTTGCAAGCCTGTTTTTGCTGAAAGGGTTCTTGAGGTTAAAATCCGAATATGGCCCGTTTTTCTGGCTTCTTTAGAAATTGGCGTTTTCTTTGTCCATATTTTCTTTCCTTTTTTTAGTTTCAATTACTAAAATAATTAGAAACTATTGCAATCTGTCCAAATTTTTACTTCCAATATTGAGATTCGAAGAACCTGTGTGTAATATTTTGAAAATTTGACTAGCATCTTCTCGAGTCTTGAAAGGGACACTACCATTAGGTAAACAAGTTAGTCGCGCACTATGTAATAATTCTAAATTTCCTCCATGAAAACATCGAAAATAATTTAAATTTATGAGACAGCTGAAAATTTATGTTTTATGCAAATGCAATATAATCGAAACTTGGGGCTGAATTTTCAATGCTTCTCAGCTGAATTTTTACTTTCTCAGTTAATTTGGGAACCTAAACAATATTGTAAATTTATGATCTTTAGAAAATTGATTTTTCGCAATTGAAGTTGGTAGGGTATTTATATTTTAAAAATGGGTATACCCCGTAGATTTGTTAAAATTAAAAAGCTCTCAATAAAGCTGCAATGACCCCAGTAGCTACTTAGCTAATGTTTTAAACTCTTTATTTTCTTTAAGAATTTTTATAGTTCTCTCGTTACAATAAATTGCAAGTTCTTGCAGCTTATACGCGAAAGCAGTGATCTTGGAGAATTCATGAAAATATGCTTTTCAAAAGATTTTATCAAGACAACAATTATAATATTGTTCTATTACTTAGTAGATCAATAAGAGAGGAAAAAATGTTCTTCGTTTTCTTCTTCTCTCTTCTTCTTTAACGGGCACTTATTCTTTTGTTTTCTTCTTTAACGGGCACTTATTCTTTTCATTTTACCACTGAATCGCCTTGAGCTTGAGGTCTTGATAAGTTGAACTTGATGTTTTTCTTCTGTCTTACAATTATAAAAATATTAATTTATTATAATGACACAGCTACAATGTTACGTGGAGGTAGATAAAAGCAACATAATTAGCTTAACATTTAAAGTTATTCTTTGAAATTATTATTTTACTAGCTGAATTCCGTCGCTTCGCTCCGGAATCCCGCTAGTTCATCCCGAGGCATGGCCAAACTTGTG
>NW_007377762.1:0-3543 GCF_000475195.1 Diaphorina citri
TCTTAATTTCTCTCTCCGTTTCTCTTTCTCTCACTCAACATATTAGATAACATGCAGGATAATAGCCCTCCCTCCTCTTTCTCTCTCTCTCTCTCTCTCTCTCTCTATTTCCCTCCCTCTTTGTCTCTCATTGTTAACCCATTACTGCACAGTGTACCTACACTGAGAAAAAAAATGGTGACAGGGTGCCACAAGGTGGAAGAACTCTATTATTGGGCTACTTCCCCTGATTTAGGCTGTTGGAATGCTATATTATAGTGTCGAGATTCCCGATATATATTAGAGTTCAATATTGGAATGACCGAACCCAGTCACCCCATTTGGGCTGCCGGCATACTAGATTTTTTCACAGTGACACCTATAGGTAATGTCCCATGTAAATCTCGTAGTATGTTCCTCATCAGATGGCCAATGGGCAAGAAGAGACCCAATATACTTTCTATTTAGGTGCTGGGTCAACACGAGAACACCTACCTAGGTTGAGGTGTACCATTACTACTTTGTTTTAAACACACCCACTATCTTTTGAAAAAAAAAAAAAAAAAATCAGTATTTCATTACCTTGAAGTCCAGAGCCACAGAAGACAGAATGGACTGCGTCCAGTACGCTACACACGGTGAGTTTTGTATTGGCCTCAGTCCATTTGGACTATTGTATTCGACGCATTCCACTGACGATTGGGTTCAAAAGTTGGTGTTGTAAGCTGTAATCAATTCCCCATTTAAAATTAAGGAAGTACCATGTATTTTCTTAACAAATTCAATCCATTTTCTTACATTATTTGTAGTTTTAACTCTACCTACAACTACCTGAAAGCGGCTACTTGGTCTGTGGCCTCTTACCTCTTACTAGCGCTGTCAAATTGTTTTGTCAGCGGCATCGCGCTCCTTAATTAATTACAAGTCAAATCACCTACATCGTAGTACGTTTTACAAAGTTGCTGCCGTCTTTCAATGACACCATCGGCTTCCGAAAATTCCCAACCTAAACCAGTCAGACTCTAGGTTGGTCTCTTTGTCTTCGGAGCAGGAGGCTGGAGAGGGTTTGTGTGCTTCTTTTGTTTTCGCAGCTTCCAGAAACGTCAAGTATTTAGCAGAACCCTGTACGTCACGTATTTAGCAGAACCCTGTACGTCACGTATTTAGCAGAACCCTGTACGTCAAGTATTTAGCAGAACCCTGTACGTCACGTATTTAGCAGAACCCTGTACGTCATGTATTTAGCAGAACCCTGTACGTCACGTATTTAGCAGAACCCTGTACGTCACGTATTTAGCAGATACGTGTACGTGAAGTATTTAGCAGAACCCTGTATGTCAAGTATTTAGCAGAACCCTGTACGTCAAGTATTTAGCAGAAGAAAGCGAGGTGACAAATTCCCTGACAATGTGTTTGTCAAGCGAAAATACCTCGAAACCTGTCAACGAAATTTGATAAGTTCGCGCCGCGCACCGGAGAAAAAGAATAATGGAAAATTATTACAAGGAGGAACGGTGATGAAATATTAGGAGATTGATGAATACGATGAGGAAAAGAAAAGAAAAATTAAATGTTGACGAAAAAAAATAAATATGAATGTTGTTGGTGTTTCCCCGGCGGAAAAAGTAGAGAGGGAGCGAGGCGATTGGCAATTTAGTAGATACCTAGTTCTCAATAGGTTTTTACTTTTTTTTTAATATGTTTGATAGAGAGAGCTGCAACTGACAAGGTGTTATCGTCCCGAAAAAGAGTGAAGGAAGACATGATACGAGAAAGCCGGCCGCTCCGAGACCCGGGCGGGAAATGAACCCGCGACATATCGCTAAGGTCTTATCGTCCCGAAATCGAAGAAAGAAGGAAGACAGGATAGGAAAAAGCCAGCCGTTCCGCGAGAACAAACAATATACATACAATCAGGATAAAATCCGCCCCGGGCGGAAATTGAACCCGCGGCCTAGCGCTTACAAGGCAGACGCGCTACCAACCAGGCTAACTAGGCTTTTGGCAATTTGGCTTTCTTGACAATTGATTGTCACATTTAATTTCAAACCCAGATTTTCCCAGATAGATAACTCCGCCACTGATTAGCACAGGACTAATTTTGTCCACACCTAGTTATTTCAGTCGAAAACTTGGAACCCATCACTGGCTATTCTTCTTCTCTCTTTATCATTATCATCTCTATATCTATCTATCTCCTTTCTTCTCTACCTATAGATACCATGGTCATTTCTCTTTCTATCTCTTTTCCTTCTAATCAGAAAACTTTTAACCCTCTCTCTCTCTCCCTCTCTCTCTATCTCCTTCTCCCTCTTTCCCACTCCCTCTCTCTCTGTCTCCCTCCCTCTCCCTCTCTCTCTCTCCTTCTCCCTCTCTCTCTCCTTCTCCCTCTCCCCCCCCCCTCCCCCCCTCCCCTTCTACTCCTCCTCCTCCTGCTGCTGTGATGCTAGAAATATGCTGCAAGTCATTAGAAAAAAACAGGGTGATTGCAAATTGAAAGAAGAAGGAGGAGGAGAAAAAGAAGAAGAACTGGAAGAGGAGGAGGAGAAGTTCTTTCTTCTTAAAAGGACAAAAAAAAATTGATCCTGATTTTTTTCATTTTATTTTTAATTATTGACATTTGGTTCAATAAATTAGAGAATAATATTGACCGGTCATAAGTCATAATATTAAGATTTTTTCAAGATATTAACGTAAAAAGATATGTAGGTAATTAATACATTAGTTAGATACTGAAATATGTAGGTACTACCAGTGGCGTAGCGTGGTCTAAATTCAAGTGTAGGGCGTGTTGGGCTCATGCACAGGTCTACCAAGTCCCATCACAGTACATGCCATGCCATTAATATTTATGGGCATTAGAGTGAACTTTTGAGTTGTATGGCCGCCATCACCCATACATACACGCTACGCCACTGGGTACTACTCAATACAGTCGAACCTGTCTAATTGAGAATCCAAGGGATAATTTTCCCCCCGTTTATCCAGGTTTACCATTTAGACGGATCCCAATGAGCCAGGTTTGACTGTATGGTAACTAAATTATTATTTTTTTAAAAAAATCCCTAATTAACATACCTAATGTTGACGCACTTCAATAGAAATAAAAATCCCAATTTGGAAATTTCCCTTCTATTCTTTAACATGCACCACTCTATCGAATTTTCCTTTAATAAATAATATCATCGTCAGTCAGAGATTTTTTTTTTTTTTTCGTTAGGTAGGTAGACCAAAAAATTAAAATAATAAAATATTTATTAAAACAAAAAAGTAAAAAAAAGTGAGGGATGCTGGAAGGTATTTACTTATTGGGGAGGTAGAAAGGGGAGAGGAAAGAAGAAAGAATGGTGCTTCCTCATAACTACTCGATTTTATTTTATAGGTAACTAGGTATGTAGGACAAGGGACGGGGGAAAACTATACAAAAAGAAACTGGAAAAAACTGTGGAAAGCCTGGACAGGACGGATGAAAAAGTCAAATCTACTTTTTACTGTCAAATTCTCAAAAAAAAAAAAAAAAAAAAAAAAAAAAAAAAAAAAAAAAAAAAAAAAAAAAAAAAAAAA